>NW_012133443.1:0-55297 GCF_000313525.1 Fibroporia radiculosa | reverse complement strand
CTGGACTGAGCGCAACTGCCATGGCGGTCTTTCCTCCCCTACACATATTATCAGGGAAAGCTAAGGGTTTGACAATTTCCACTCGACAACACGTACATGGAATGGCCTAGAAGCGAGATGTTTGTAAGGGAACGCTCGCGGCAAAATTCAAGTACGTCCACTGCCATAGCAGAGTATGTCATAGGTTCTGCATGAGGAGAGGATCCGTGATTTCTGAGATCCTTGCCATCATCTCAAGCCTGTTCGACGATAGTTGGGTCACGATAAGGACTTACAAGAGCATAAATTGGTCTGCCCAAGTCCCGTAAAAATGCTTTCGTAAGAGATAGCCAATTCCTCTTCATACCACTGATGATGAGCGAATTTTTGAGTGAAGGTCTGGGTTTAGCGTAAAGTTTAGTCTCACAAGAGGCCATGTAGAATTACTAGCGGCTTGTCTGTTTCGTTCCCGTTTGGTGGCACGAGCTTGTCATATTGAAGGGGTACTGGAGTTACTATCCCAGAGTGAGATGTTGAGAGCAGCCTGATAAATGTAATACGAGTAGAATTCGGTAGTAGAGATTTTGTGCGCTTTATGCGGGGGGAAATAACTGGGGATATTCTCATGAAGGGCAAGGTGGAGGATGGAGACGACAACCTATCCGAGAAACCGGAGGGCTATTCGCGACCAACGCGGGACACACGTCCCCGCGTCAAATCATACAGAGTGACGCGTCGACAGGCATTCTGAATTCTTCAAAGTTCAATCATTATACAATTGAACTTGAACGCTTATTTTCTCTATTCCAGTCGTACTGTTACTGTACATCATCTGGCGATAAACGGATATCCGAAGCCTGCAAGAGCGAAGGCTCAAGGAAGTATTCACTGCTCACAGGAGACTAGGCTAACTCTCATTTCTTTAACTGCTCATGCCGTGCTCTTCTATGCCATCCAAATTCTGCTACTCCGTTTGAATCCAAAAACTGTCCTCTCATCCTCATCACTTGTACCACTACAAAGGTGTACGAAGATGCTCGTAGACGATTCGGATTTTATCGTAAGGTTATCCTTCCATCACGCGCTCAGCAAAGCAAGATTGAGTTCTTCGTCTATCCGTAGATTAAGCGAAAACGCAACCGTGCAGGGCCGAATGCTCCTCTCCTTGCATCGTTGAATCTCCCAGTAAGGAATGTTCGTTATCGTCGGCCTTACTCCAACGCTAATACGTTATTCCAGCAATCTAGCCGTACGGCACATATTGCGGTTGACCTTGCTCCTCTTACCTTACAAGAACAACATTTGACGTATAGACAACCGTCTCTACCGAAAAAGCTTCTTGACGTAGATCTTGCGCCGATAACTGTCGAGAGCTTTTTGCGGTGGTCCGCTCAAACACCGACGGAAACACGGAAGCAAAGACATCGACGCAAGATCAAGTTAATGTCTGACCATATAAGACGAGGTTGTAATCTCGCAGACGACAGGAGACACTCGGCTTTAAGCGTTGCTGTGCGTCGTCCCCATCAGTACGCTCGACGTTTCCCTACGGGAGACAAGGTTATGAATTCCCTCACTGCATTTCATACCACAAGACCTCGAACGTTCAAGCGGAAGGAAGGAACGCTTGCTGGGCGTCTCCTTACTGCTGCGGTGCTCTCTCATGTTGAGCCAATACACCACATCGTTGATCCATCAGTGGATGCGCATACATGCACTCGCATCCCTCTTCTATTTGGTCGCGCTGATCATGCATCTTCTGTCCCACCGACGCACTGTTCTCCACAACTGAAACCAGATGACCCACGAAAATCTGTTCGGTTCTGCGTCCAAGGGAGCGGCTTCAATATCTCGGACGAGATTTCGCACCCATCGATCCCACCTCGAATGCAGCTCGAGAAACCGATATCAAGCTGGATGCCTAATTCCCTTGCGCGGAATATTGAGCCTTCCAGCAAACGTCGCAAACTCTCGCTCGGACTTGCCAAGGATGTCAACGAATCTGAGTCTAACCAGGTGCTACGCAATGTCATTCCGTTTACTCTCGTGCCATTGCAGCTACATGAGGCACAGTTGCATAAAAGGTTCATCTCTATTGACACTGTCCATTGAGTCCAGATACTAAAGAACTAGATGAACTTTATTTCAGGCGGCAGCTATGTGCGACAAATGACGTGTCCGAAGCGTCATTTCGTAAAGGTGACCAATCGAAACGTACCGACTATACCCCGTTTCCTCTGGTTTTGATCACTGCCAATATGAAGCGTGCGAGGTGCAGAGATGGGGTATCTCGTGCTTGTGAAAGCAGTGAACATACCCAGAAATATATCGCGAACTCGTCTTCGTCGCCTCATTCCCTTGTTGGCGATACTTGTCTAGAGGCTTCGCCATCGTCGGTGTTATCTGGGCACGGTCCTGATACCATCTTTGGAGAATGCACAAGATTTTCCTGTCCTCCTGCCGTTGTACCCCTGACACCTACCGGAGAGTCGCATGGTTCTACGTCTTCCGTAAATTATTCTATGGACACGAGAAATTTCGCTAACAGACTACACCTTTAGGTTGACTCATGCAGACAATACTCAGATGTTGTCGACCCTGTGACATCAAGAATTCAATCATCGCCATGCATACATCCTGCCCTCATAGGCGACTCCCAGATTGAGAAAGAAGATGAAGCCGGTGTACGTTCCATGAGACAGAACCAGGAAAAAACTGCATCTAGCGGTGGACCATCGACGTCTCGTAAGAAACTCAAGCCACTCGGCTCATACTTAGACACTTTTGCAGAGACGGCACGAAATGTAACGCTTCTAGAGCTCTCTGCGCATGCAGCCCATAAGCCAAATACTTCCCATCGACAGTACAGCGCTCGGAAGCTGCGGAATAGATGCCGTCGACATACCACACTGGTAACCTCCGGGCGAGTGGAAAAACCTTCTCATTATCGACGGCGAGACCGGGATTTATCACCGTGCCAGTAACCACGTCCGTCCATGCATTCTGTGTAATATGCTGTTTGACTTTACATAGACGCAGATTTGTGCTCGTGAGGCTTTGACACCTTCAACATATTCTTGCATCCACAGTCTTGTACTGGTAGAGATATGGACTGTGTTGTAGCGCTAGCAGGACAAGCCGGAGTAGATGCGACTGGTAGGATGTGCATATCGCAAATGCCCTGTTCTTAGTATGGGATGTCCGTTTGTGTACAGTCGTAAACTGCACCAGTCGCTCTTAGACACTATTTTATTCCAAATGACCCTAAGGGAAAATTTGGTCTAGAGCAATTGCAACGAGACGCTTACGTAATATAGGAGGCTGCACACCTTGCACGTGCCGCCCGTGATTCCATCTTAGGACGTAGACGGGACGACTCCTTTCATTGCCGTTATTCCTTCGTAAGGCGTGCGGCCGTGCTTTACAACGCAACCAATCTTGCGCCCTCGCGGACAATAAAAGGGAACCAAAAAAAGTAATCCTGCCCTTTTTGTGCGTCCTTTCGAAGGATTTAAGGAGTTTTCATTGGTATCTGGCTCAAATACATTGCTTGGCTCTTGCTTGCATGTCAATTATTGTGGGTATATTGTTTGGGAAGACTTAGCAAAGTGGTTAGAATGCAGTTCCTCATGACATAAACTGATATGTAATGCCACATACTTCAGATGCTCTTACTACTTCAAAATTTGCATTTTTCATTGCAGGAGCTCCAAAGTGACTGACCACAGGTCAGATGTGGTAGGAGCTCCCACGATCATTGCGATAAAGCATTACTCGAAATCAATGATAAAGCAACCATGCATAAGCATAGGTATACTGCTAGTATTTTATGAAGTACAACAGAGACATCTTTTTTACTAACCCCATCCCAAAGATGGTCCCCAGTCAGTAAGCTTATAAAATGACAGAACGGAGACATCTCTTTTTAAATGAGAGGAATCTCTAGCTCGCATTCTTTGCAAACGCTGTTGATTTGCAATGGGCGTTGTGAACCGGCGCCACTGGCGCCTCTCCACCCCAAGTTTTATTGAATCGTTGATTCCCTGCTAGCCGTACCTCGTGACCGCGACTATATCCGCGTGAAGCCCTGTGAAGCCGGATGAGCGCTAGATACTCTCCGCATTCTGTTCGCATCGCAACCGTTGTCTAAAGCTCAGACAAGTCCACGTCTACTTTACCTCTTAAGGGTTTTAAGGCGTTCTCCACTAACTTTACTAATATACTTGGTTCTTGTTTCTGCGACACAATAGTCAAGAACCGAGTCTAAGTTATGTGGAACGACCGCTATAACTCAGATGATCAACGTAGGTACGCACCGCCGCCTGGACCACCGGGAGATTCAGGGTAAGTCGTGTACACATGTGCCCGGTATGATATGACTGGAATCGCTTCGTAGATACGGATTTCCGTCGCCGTAAGTGGTACCAGTGCGCCCGGTACAGGTCGAACTTGACGAATTGCTTAGAGACTTCCCACATACGTCGCGCGACTACAATCCGGCGTATTTACCGCATCCCGGAGCACCCCCCAGAGGGTACGTTTAATTTGAAACAGTGAAGGCTCTGGCGTCCTAATGAGTGCGTGAAGTTCTAGCCCGTTTGCGCCGCCGCCAGGGCCGCCTCCTGGTATGTCAGGATACCCGGGAGAAGAACACCATCTGCACCACCACCACCATCATCATCATCACGAAGGAGGATTTGCACCTCCACCAGGCCCGCCTCCTGCCATCCCCCCCAGGCCGTTGTCCAACTCATATGCGCCACCACCAGGTCCTCCTCCTCCACATCACTACGCTCCCCCTCCCGGTGCTCCTCCGGGACAATACGGCCCGCCGTCTAGTCAGTATGGATCACCCCTAGGTCCTCCTCCTAGATCGTATGGTGGATATGCGCCGCCGAGTAAGGTCTAATTCCAGTCGTGACGATAGGAAGAAGCCCTGACGATTAGCATAGCCGGTCCTCCTCCTAGGCCTCCAGTTGAGCACCAGCGTTATGGGCCGGTATTTGAGGGGCAGGACCACTCCAGACAACAGCCTTTTTTCCAATACTCGCAGTGTACCGGGAAAAGGAAGGCTCTATGCGTGCGTACTTCATAGTCATTAGCAGAAGAAGGGCAGGCATCAGGCTAACGGGCGTTACGTAGATTGGTATTAACTATATTGGTCAATCTGCGGAGCTCCACGGATGCATTAATGATGCACACAACATGAGACGTTTTCTTATCAGTAAGTATATCATTCTTCACGCGCGAAGGATCTATAACTTAGTATGCTACGTGTTTCTCATTAATGGCTGTGATCTAGACGAGTACGGATATCGGGAGAATGACATCGTCATGCTCACTGACGACCAGGCGGATCCACGATCAATCCCGACTAGAGCCAACATGGTAAGCTCATCTGTGACTACTATTCGTTTGAGAAATCTGATAGTTTGAATGAGGGCTTCAGATCGATGCATTACAATGGCTTGTGCGCGGTGCGCAGCCACACGACTCGCTCTTTTTGCACTGTATGGTATAGCTTCTCTTACCACACTCTTCCTTTTGACAATACCCTCTGTAGACTCCGGTCACGGTGGTCTTACGAAGGATCTTGACGGAGACGAAGAGTCTGGGTATGACGAGGTGATCTATCCTGTGGACTTCCAAGCAGCGGGACAGTTGGTAGATGATGTATGCCTTCCGTATACCACATGGGCCTTCGCTTTCTGACATTCCGAGCCTTGCGAGTAGGATCTGCACAACATAGTTGTCAAGGCCCTCCCACCTGGATGCCGCCTGACTGCTATCTTCGACGTGCGTTCCTCTACTTTCCGATATATGACCGCTTATTGATATTGAGGTGTCGCGGTCAGTCGTGTCACTCCGGATCGGTTTTAGGTAAGATGACTCTCCAGTCCTTCATCTTAATTACCGTGGCCGCTCACGGATCCTTCAGATTTGCCATACATGTATAATCATGAGGGGAAAATCAAAGAGCCCAATCTGGCCGCAGAAGCTGCTCAAGGATTATTAGGTGCCGTCAGTTCTTACGCACGAGGGGACATTGTACGTGATTTTCATTCGGATAGTGTTCCGGGTATGACTCGTAGGCCTTCTGTGTAGATGGACGCATTTGGCTCTATTTCAGGAATCGTGAAAGGGGTGTCGGGCTTTCATAGTGGTGCTCGGGAGAGGAAGCAGCAGACTAAGACGAGTCCTGCCGATGTGGTTCGTGCAGCTCATGACATGTCACCTGGGGCGATTTCTCATTGTATTACATGACAGATTTGCTGGGGTGGCTGCAAAGACCAACAGACTAGCGCAGACACATTTGAGGGAGGCCAGGCAGTAGGCGCAATGAGCTATGTGAGTAGTCTATCAGGGTCCGCCAGAATAAATCCTGATCACGGTTGCAGGCCTTTATAAGTGTCTTGAGTTTGTCCCCCATTGCTTTCGTGTGTCATGCGAGGCTCATATTCTTTCCAGGCCAAAATAAGCACCAGAGCTATCAACAGCTACTCGTCAACGTTCGGTACGTACCATCGGATATAGCTCTTTATCCTGTACGATGCCTCCCTTCTGACCCATCTCTTCAGCGAGGTTTTATACGGAAAATACAGCCAGAAACCACAGCTATCGAGCTCTCATCCCATGGTGAGTCGATTACTGACATTCTCTGAATCTTGTTCACATAGTCTTCCTCTAGGACACGAATTTGATGTTCATTTGTTGAATGGCAGACGTTGATACAGCTGTACAATTGTACCAATGTGTTTAGACCTACGAATATCAGAGCCGATGAGGACTTGTATGATTTTGTTTCGCAACTTGTCATCGTTCTTCGCCGTACTGGGAACGCTATAAATGTAAAGAATAGATATTCTTGCGCGAGGCGGACGAGAATAGAGTGTAGTGTATCCGGGGCTCCGCGGCAACGACGCTTTTTTTAAACCAGCCAGGAGCGGGCCGTGTCCTCGGAGGTTGTACATGCCGTTTACCTGTACGTGACGTCGACCACTAGAGCAGGCAGCGCAGATCTTGACCGGCTCCGCATTGAATGACAAGGAAGAATGGATGCGGGGTATGCGGGGTAGAGAAGAGGACGTGCCTTGACATCCCACCCGAGAGGCGTCGGGGGCAATATGTGTGACGTTGTGGGCCACACTGACCATTACCTCCGACTCTTCATACGCGAGGACTATCGCGGACGATCAGCAGCAAGACGGTCACGCAAAGGGAGAATGAATCATCTTTTTGCTCCCCCTTGATCCACAGTTGCTTTTTGGGGGCGGCTGCATGACCGTCGGTAATGAATCGGACCGGAAGTCGCTAGCGCAGCACGTACGCCGTACAGTCTGATCAACGCGGTCGCAGATGGTGAAGACGTCGGAGTCGGAGTCCCGTTCCAGTGTTGCACCCTGGAGGGCGCTTTGGTTTTATTCGGCGGTGAAGGGCCGCGAAAGGAGCGCACCGGAACGCGGACATAGTGAGGCGAGACTCAAAGATAACGCTGGGAGGTTCAAGGTTAGAGCACAAGACACTGAGAAATCGCAATCTCGAGATTCACTCAAGGTCGCAGGCTGCCGTTCACTGACTTTGAGGCTGGGTTTCGCATTCGACTCATCGCCGTACCAAGGTCGGGAGGAACCGCCGGCGGTGGATAACGCTCGTCGTCCTGCTGAGACCGTGGAAGTGACAATGGGCAGAAGCTGAAGAGACTCGTCATCGCATCTGTGTGCTCCTAGGATGGCGCTAAGAGCTTAGAGAATGGTATCGGACATCCGTGCACTGTGACTGTGGCAATGCTGCTGGTCGTCCGGCTTAATGCGAGCAGCATGTGCCAAGAGTCTCCGCCTTTTGCTCACCGCACCCTTGGAAGGTCCGGTAGCAGCCTGGAGAACTTGAGGTCAAGGCCGACATAAGACCGGGCGCCGTGAGGTGGAGCGTCGAAACTGGTTGAGTACATGAAGATCACTGAAATCTCCACACGCTAGCTGGGTATGATGCTTGTTGTCTTATGAACTCGCAGCCGCGTATCTACACCATATTGCAGGGCCTGGGCGAGTGGTCGAGACTCGAGGCTGATCACACAAACGAGACTTTCGACGAGAACATCGGGGGAAATGGGTGACAACTTGACAAGTGCTCGCTGTCCCGACCAGTAACGGGAGGCTGCGGCTGAAGATTCGCCCACCATGCATAGCCTCAGAATTTGAGAACATGCAACCTTGCGAGATGGTAGAATTATGATCCGAGAATGGCCCGCCAACAGGATGTCGGAAGCATAAAGGACTACCGCCAAGCCAAGACTGGCGGAGAGTCCAAGTTCAGACCTCCCAGGCAGAAGCATCCGTATAGCAAGCAGGTATCGAGACCGAAGCGACACATCTCCATGTACGTCGTCACTGGATGAAAATATTGATCAAAGTGAAGCAAAGGACGCTGGTATCTGAATCTGAGATATAAATCCTGCGGAGGGGACCGGTCCGCGTAACGTAAATGAACGCGGAGAAGTGGAGTTCCTGCTCAGCTGCTAGTTCCTGTTGAACCCATTGGCCAAAGATCGACGGCCGGCAGAAAAATCAGACGACCTGCGCTTGCCAAACCTTTCGAGGCGTGGTGGGCTTTGATGAATGATCCTGCTTGATCAGTCCGTCCGTGCCTGTTCGCCGGGATCGTGATCAGGTGGATGTGAGCCGAAAGTGGGCTCGAATTTAGGGACACGAACAATACGCGCTCGGGGAAATTCACATAAGTAGCCCGTGATAGCGGCTGCTCGTCGTACCCCAGGCCCTCTGGTACGCAACCCGTAACGTTTGTATTACCGATCCATTATGGCTGGCGGAGGTGTTGTGCAAGCAACGAGTCGGAGGAGGACATTACAGGGCAAGTCCGGCTGGGTATGAGTTTATTTATTTCAATGGCGAATACGTACTCAAGATGTTTGAAGGCGGGACTCGTACACAACCGCAAAGTATTCGCCATTGCTGTATTCGCCTCTTTGGGTGGTTTGTAAGTGTTGAAGATATGTAAATTAGCTGGCCCATAGTCTGACTTCACCTTCATAGACTATATGGTTGGTGGATCGCTAATTGAACTGGGACGATAGCTCACCGTGAATTCCATCGTGTCCAGGATACAACCAAGTAAGCGCTTTATGTCCACCAAATTAGCGTTCTCCATTCTCTGACAGCTATAATCGATTAGGGCGTATTCTCTAGTGTCCTCACGTACGTCACTGAAGTCCTCCGCAAATATGGGCCTAACGAACGTGCAACAGCATGTCGAACTTCGACAAGACAATGGCTTCGTCGGTAAACAATTCCGACCTCAAGGGCTGGCTTGTCTCAGTCCTAGAGCTTGGAGCATGGCTTGGTGTCCTCTGTACGGGTCCTTTAGCAGATTATTTGTCGAGAAAGTACTGTATCGTTATGGGTGAGTAAGATCAGCAGCATAAAGTTTGACGAGTCGGCTTACATATGTAATCAAATCAGCGGTCATTGTGTTCTGTATCGGCGTAATTGTTCAGGACACTGCGTTCCATCCTGGATCCATCTATGCAGGTAGGCACTCCAATGAGAACACCTAGAGTACGAAATCGACATCGTATGCGTCATCTGCTAGGTCGATTCATCACTGGATGGGGTGTTGGCTCACTGAGTATGGTGGTGCCACTCTATAAGTAAGCTGTCTAAGTATGTCAGTATTCCGGCCAGTTATTGACCTGCCTTCATAGTGCCGAGTTGGCACCTCCGGAAGTACGCGGAAGTCTCGTCGCGCTCCAGCAGTTGGCCATCACATTTGGCATCATGATATCCTTCTGGATCGACTACGGAACAAATTATATTGGGGGTACCGGCTCTACCCAGTCACCTGTAGCTTGGCGTCTTCCCATCGCACTTCAGCTTGTCCCGGCTATAACTCTGGGAGTCGGAATCCTGTTTATGCCCTTCTCCCCCAGGTGAGCTGGCATTGGATGATTATACAGTTGGCAATTAGCGCTCACCATCGACACCAACAAGATGGCTGGTGAACAAGGGCCGCGATGAAGAAGCTTTGATGGTGCTCAGCCGGGCTCGAAGTTTGCCTCCAAACTCGGAGATCATTCAGATCGAGTTCCTGTACGTTTCCCAGCACCAGTGGTGATATAGTTATTGATCTAAATTTCTTGTAGGGAGATTAAAGCACAGTACCTTTTCGAGAAAGAAACTGCGGAGATTAAGTTCCCTCAATTCCAAGATGGATCATTTATGTCGAACGTGAAACTCGGATTGTTCGAGTACTGGAGCTTGGCTCGGTCGAAGAGTCAGTTTCTTCGTGTTGAAATGTGATGCCATTCTTACTTACCAATCGACAGCATTACGACGGCGAGTTGCTATCGGCACATTGACGATGTTCTTCCAACAATGGACCGGTGTCAACGCAGTTCTATACTACGCTCCATCTATTTTCGTATCTCTCGGCCTTGTTGGAAACTCAAACTCTCTCTTGGCGACTGGCGTTGTTGGTATTGTGTGCGTACTTTGACAGATCCTCTTTGTCTTGCCTGAGCCCGTTTCCGCGTTTTCCTAGCATGTGGGCTGCGACTATTCCTGCGGTCATTTGGGTCGACAGGATAGGCCGAAAACCTGTATTGGTATCAGGTGCTCTTATCATGGCCGCGTGAGTACATGTCGTTGTATCCACAGGGCTATCAACTGAAGGATTTAAATTGCTGATAGCTGTCATCTAATTATCGCCGTCCTGACCGGACTATTTCAACACACATGGCTGCAGTGCGTACATCCAAGCTCGTCTTCGAATAGCGTGCTAATTTGCATCAATTGTAGACACAAGGCTGCCGGTTGGGCGGCTTGTGCACTCGTTTGGGTGTTTGCAGCAGCTTTCGGCTATAGTTGGGGTGAGTAGATCTCCTCGTGAAGAGGAATTAGGGCGCGTACTAATTCGGAAACAAGGCCCATGTTCTTGGATCGTCGTTGCGGAGATCTGGCCATTATCAGTGCGCGGAAAGGGTATTTCTATTGCTGCGTCCTCGAATTGGGTGAGCAAGCTCCTTACGACTAAAGAAACAAAAGAAGCTCACATCTGTTTAGATGAATAACTTCATCGTGGGCCAAGTAACGCCTACTATGATGGAGAATATCACGTTCGGGACCTTTGTGTTCTTCGGGGTAGGCTATCTCATCTCATCTGAATCTCAACATGATGAACCTCATTCGAATCGTAGTCTTTCTCGTTCCTGGGTGCTCTATTCATCCTGTTCTTTGTGAGTATCATGCATAGCCCCCGAATCCATATATAACCTTGGGATATCGTTCAACTGATCCCGATTTGCTAACAGGTTCCTGAGACAAAAGGCCTAACCTTGGAAGAGATGGATAACGTATTCGGGTCGCAAGGCCTTGCGACGGCAGACAATGAACGTCATCTAGCGATAGAGCAGCGGATTGGTCTCGATCAGTACGGCTACATAACGTCGGATGCAGACAGCTCTGAGAAGCAGGAGGTGATGATGAAGGCATGATATTAATGAATTTTATGAATAGCCTTGTAACTTGATATGCGTCAGCTCTGGTAGTACTGTGATATCTCTATGACCATCTGTATTTTGTACTTACAATCTCTCGGCAACCATTATCACTACCGTCTTGGACGCGCACAGTGGCACAGGCGCGGGTGGTTTATTATGCGTATGAGTGTTAAACCATCTGTCTGGAACGGGTGCTCAATAAGTCTGACCATCTGCAGCTGGTATCAGCGGCTCAGCTACATAGCGACGGTCACGACTCGCTCAGTCTCGCTGGGACTCCTTAGTAGATTTGGAGCCGCGTGGCGCGCAAAGTCGATCACGTGGCATTTGCGCGGACGCGTCGGTGGCACGCAATCATCAATGGCGTCGCTCAGGCTCAAGCCTGTCAGAGCGCGTTTCAGCTCTGAACACACAACTTACCACTGTGGGCACGTCAAGTGCCAGTTCGACTTTATGTCTGAAGATTACTTAAAAAATCTGAACGAAGCTCAAATCCGAGGTCAGTCGACACACTTGCTCTGCAAGTCAACGTTCGACTGTGGAATATTTTAGCCGTCCAGCATGCACCAGATATTCCCCTCCAGATTCTGGCGGGACCAGGAAGCGGAAAGACAAGAGTGCTTACATGCCGTATAGCGCATCTAATACAGCACCATGGAATTTCTCCGGAGAATATATGCGCTGTTACATTCACGAACAAGGCCGCGAGCGAGATGCGCGAGCGACTCGATTTGTTAGTCGGAAAACAAAGGACGAGCTCGTTGAAGATGGGTACTTTCCATGCCATTTGTGCGACATTTTTGAGGAGGTATGCAGGATATGCAGGAATAGAAAGCAACTTCTCTGTATGTGGCGCAGATGAGAGGTAAGAAATCTTCTGAAGGGCTACGCTGTTACTGACGACGTAATATAGCAAGAAAATTATCAAAAAGCTATTAGAACCTCATCAAAAAAGCCTCATTTCACAAAATCTTATTTTGAAAG
Source organism: Fibroporia radiculosa (assembly GCF_000313525.1). NCBI lineage: Eukaryota > Fungi > Basidiomycota > Agaricomycetes > Polyporales > Fibroporiaceae > Fibroporia > Fibroporia radiculosa. The sequence continues at coordinate 42,822 of NW_012133443.1, read as the reverse complement.
ACGAGTCTGTGTTGTCAGCCATCTCCAAAGCAAAGGCCAAGGGAAAGGCTGCCGATGATCTCCTGGCTGAGTGTAGTCCAAGTCGTAGCCGGCGTGCTGATTCCGGAGATTCACTGAAGAGCCAGCATGCTGTAAGCCTGGACCAACTTGTCGCGAACATATACCAAGAATACGAAATGGCTCTCAGGAAGAGCAATAGTCTAGACTTCGACGATTTGCTTATTTTTGGGGTCAAGCTCTTTGCTGAGAATCGCTGGATAGGGTCATGGTGCAAACATATATTAGTCGATGAATTGTGAGTAACTTGTACTGTGGGCGAATAATCTGATGGACCCGTTCGTCTCAAGCCAGGATACGAACACTATGCAGTATCAATTTATGCGGCATGTTGCTAGAGCAAATAAATGTGTGACGATTGTAGGCGACCCAGATCAGTCAAGTAGGCCTTTGGTTTGAGCGATACGCTCGCGACGTCTCATTCTATCCTACAGTTTATGGCTGGCGATCTGCAGAAGTCGAGAACCTCACTAAGATGCAAATAGGTGAGATTTTATGGACGAATTATCGTACAGAAGACTCAGCTTGTCAAGACTTTCCAAGAACTCAGCAAATCTTCCTAGAGCAGAACTATCGCTCTACAGGGTCTATTCTAGCTTTGAGCCTAGCAATAATTTCCCAGGGTGGGCCTCTCTTCGAAAACATAGTGGCAGCATCGCCTGATGAGAGTGCACCAGACAGGACTCGGATTCAAAAAACATTACGAACTACGCAATCAAATTGGGCTGCTCCTGTCCTTCGTAAATTTCCTACTGAACAAATCGAGGCAGCATCCATTGCTGCCGAGATCAAGCGTTTGATCGCTTTCACTGGGGGAATGCTTGCTTGGAGTGACTTCGTCGTACTCTGTGAGCATAACATCTTCTGATTAGGTGCCACCTTGTTGACGGCTTTACAGTGCGTTTTACCGCTCACTCACGACTTATCGAGAGTTCACTTCAAAGGGCAGGTATTCCAAATCGTGTACTAGGTGGACAGAGATTTTTTGAACGACAAGAGGTTGGAATGTTTTTGGACAATACCGTAGTGTTGCTGATACTTTCTAGGTCAAAGATATTCTAGCTTACCTGCAGCTCATCGACAATCCTCAGTTTGCTCCCGCATTTACTAGGGCCATTAATGTCCCTAGCAGAGGGATTGGCGACAAGGTACCTCATTCAAGCCACTATGTTGTTTGTAATTATTCTTCTGAGCACAAATTATGATCCCATCAGACCGTCTCGCACTTACTATCGGCTGCGGAGACCATGCGAATATCCCCACTCGAGGTGGCAAATCGCATATATAACGGCACTCTTCCCGACATTCGTCCCTCAGTAAAGCGAAAGCTTGCGTCATTTGTGCCACATATTGATCGTTTGACTCAGTTAGCATTGCAGGTATACATTGAACATGAAGATTGAATCGGATACTAATTTTTCTTAATCAGGGAACGTCGCCTGTCATACTTATTCGCAATTTACTGGAATTAATCGACTATAAAGCTCACTTAGGAAAAACGCAGCAAGACTGGGAGAATCGGTGGGATAACATTCAGGAGCTCGTTAACTTTGCTAGAGAGACAGAGTCCCAGGAAGACCTTGAGGCACAGATTGGCACGCTTGGAGATGCGGGACCTATCGAGGTTGATGACTTCAACGATGACTATATCAATGTAGACTCTTTTCGAGAAATTGGTGGACGGGGAAAAGAGAAAGCCAGCACACCTGGCCTCACAGCTACAAGGTCATCGAATGTAGTTGTCAATCTGCTACATCTGACACCGTTGACAGGACTACACCGTTGCGTCGGTTTCTTCAAGCTTCTCTTCTTTCCACAGACACTGAAACGGAGGCAGACGAACGACGCAGAGGGGTAAGTACACATCCATGTGTTTTGATACTCATTAACGCATTCACCTTTAGAAAGTAACTATCTCTACGTGCCATGCGGCGAAGGGACTGGAATGGCCGGTTGTAATGATCCCTGGCGGTACGTCACCTCGTCAAACTGTAAGGCCGTCATTAAAAATACTTGACAATCCAGTCGAAAAGGGCATCTTTCCTTCACATCGTGCAGAAGATATATACGAGGAGCGGTACGTTCTCAGCTCTTATATCGATCCTTCGCAGATACGGGATTCTCACTCGCCTCTGTCAGACGACTTTTATACGTCGCATGCACTCGTGCGCAAGGTCTTCTGTACCTCTCACATACCAACACCCGTATGGTTTCCGGCAAGACTTTAGGTTCCGAATTGTCAGAATTTGTCTGGCCTGTGATTTCAAACAACCCGGTATGCGTTGTCCACTATGATGTAGAGCCAATTTTGTTCAATTATGGTGCTAGGTCGCATTCAATAACCACCCTCCTGATATAATGCACTCCGACCGTGCGTTCCTAGCGCAACTGTTGAGCCGCAAAGCTCCTGAGGAGGCCGAGGTTACCCGAATGGTCACCGAATAGTAAGTCAGATCTCATGTACGTCAAACTGCCGCCATGATACTTCTGCAGCAACCGAGAACATCCACCTAGCCTTGAGAACTATAGCCATATAACCAGCAGAGGTACACATGACTGGCAAGAGCTTCCTACCGCCCACGTGCCAGATGTTCCTCAAGGTGAGCCGGTCAGCTCTTCACTGCAGGCTACAATAGGCCTGACAATACGGCAGTCTTGCCAGGATTCAAGCTCGCTTCGGATGGGATGCCTAATCCACGGGCACAACCGTTGTCCTCATCGCGGGGTCGTGCTGTCAGTGCCGCTTGCAGTCGACCAAGAGATGGGTCATACTCACCAACACGGATCCGCGTTGACGGCGCTTCGTCAACGACGCGAGCTATGAGTGCTACGAGCACACGCGTGGATGATGCCAAATCACCAGTAATCAATGCTAGCTCAACGACATCAAAGGGGCTAGAGTCCACTCTCGACTTTCCCGGAGATGCCATGGAAATGCATGCGTTTCCTCATTTGTTTTTCCCTGCTAGGCCGTCCTCGCGCTTGATAAGCGGAGAAAATCTAGGATCACCCCCGTCGTCGAGTTGGTCAGCGGCAGATATCCAGTCGCAAGGCCGCAAGGCGGACACCTCGCTGTTGTACAATTTAGCACGAAATAACCAACGTCTAAAGTTAGGGCCCCCCTCGTCATCGAGCCTGTCGTCTACAAGCACTCTGTCCGAAAGCCAGCAGTCTGGTCCGCGGTCAGCCGCCACTACAAGTGATGTACGGACAAAGATCACCCCATCAGCATGCTTGTCGTCTGCAAGTAGCCGGTCAGAAGACCAAACAGCCTCGACGTCAACAAGCACACGAGGGAATAAGCGGCATCTTGGTATGGGGCGAACAGCAGTAGGTTATCCAAATAAGAAGTTTCGAATACCCACCGGCGACCCTTGATTTTGAGTCTGAGGCACGGATTCCCCGTACATATGGTACAGACCTGTGTCGATTGCACACACTGTTCCAACCCCATACCACCATCCTTGACAGCTAAGCCTCCCTCTGGTTCTGTAATTACGTTGTGGATTATGTACAGTACTGCTGATTCACTGTAATGCCAGCGCTGGTATTCATCCTACCCGGTGATTCTTGCAGCCTCGTGGCAGCAGCAAGGCAAACATGCAGCTGGTTTAGGCTCTATAGAGCACCTCTGCGTGATCTGAGAAATCTTGAAGGTACCTCCAACACTAGAACAGATCCAAGGAGCATTCTCATTATTCCCTATCGCATATTTTGTGGCAACAGGAGGTACCAAAACGGCTACTTGGCAAGGTATCATGCATTCAATCCGACGAAGGAAACAGAAAGTCTGATCCGACGTGTCTGTCTTGCGAAGCGCAGCCTACACGAGCTCGAGCATGCGGTACGCTCACATCTTTAAAGCTCCAGGCTCGGAGCGTTGATACCTCCTGCGCGCAGCCTCCATCGCTCTATCCATCCATCCTATCATGCCTCACTCAGCAAAGAGGAGCAGCAAACCCCGCCATTCATTCGATGCCTTTGATAAGCTTTTCGAGAAGGCATTTGCACCCCGAGTGGCACCTGCAGTCGCGCCTCTGATTCTGCCCGCAGATCTCAAGCGGCCGATGGCACCAGAGCCGCCCACCCCGCTCACCCCGGGATTTGGCGGAGATATACAAGTTACACCGCAGGCGGTCTCGCTAGACCCTCTGTGGGATGAGGTGAGACAGAAAAAAGCGCAAGAGATCGCTGCTTCACCACCCAAGGCCAAACTGCGCGGGCCTTCACAACAGCCTACAACGAAGGGAACACCGCATCGATCCAAAAAGCGTGTCACAAGGTGGGTCATCATTTTGACCAGATATAACGCGAGGAGTTGACATGAAAGAAGTGGTGTACACTTTAAGGAGTCCCCAGATGGCCAACAGGTACGATATATGATAGGATCAACGAGACGGCCGTGGACTGGTGCTTGCAGATGATCGCGACATTCTACATGCAGAATGTCAAAAAAGAAGACATGCACGTCAGCTTTCGATCGAAGTGGCTGCTCGTGAGCTGGCAAACGGTGAAAGTCACCGAAAAGAGGGAAGGGAGGGCAGTCGTGCGGGAGCGAGTGGTCACCAAGCATAATCAGACAATCTCGCTGCCCAAAGGAACCACGGTGAGACCACGGGGTTGTATCTGCAAACGGAGCATGTTGACTGACGCGGGAACTGATAGTTCGATGAAGTTGTCGCCTCGCGGGATGGAAAACATCTGATACTGACATACCCGAATTCGCGGTGCGTGAAAATCTGCGCCAATCTAGCGACCGTGAGCCCATAGCCGTCTGCTGTGCTGTCCCTGCACTTATTTGCTGAGCAGACGATTCCGTCTGAAGCTACTGATTATTACTCATGTTCACCCCTGAGAAACAGTCAGCATCGTTCAAGTACCAACAGATGAACATTTTACATCTATCCTCCCTTAGCTTGAAGAGACTGGAATGACCATGTCGTAGCTGTCATGCGTAGCGGAGTAGTGACATAGACATGCGAATGTGCTGCAAGTATCCGACTGGAATGTTTGATAGAGGAGTCCCGGAGGGCCCTTCCATAGACAAGACGTCCTAAGCAATGATGTTGCTCGTATATTGACCATTTTTGGTCTTTTGTATGCGTCTATTTGGTCTTCTCTACCTAGTTTACTCCACGCGTTGTTTGAGGTGCAAGGATACAATGTTTCTTACGACTATGATGCTGTGATCTAGTAATTACTACCATTCTCATTATCTCTCCGAACACCCACACCGTCGGAGCGAAGCGACGATGTGTCTCGTCCTTATGACGGTAAAAAGACGACGAAAGCGCCTCGGTCACGCGACTCGTGTCAAGATGCCGAGACGACGCGTCGCGTCCGAGTTGCCGATGGTACGCGTCCAACTCCAGACTGTATCTGAAAGCCCCAAGGCTGACGCACTCTGTCGGCCAATCTGTCTCCTCTGTCGCCGCACATATGTCCCTACTGACGACCATGTTCGGCAGGTCAAAATCTGACAGTGTCCAACAATATCCTGGCCCTTATTTAAACCCGAATTCTGACGTCTACCACTCATCAGCACAACTCTCCTATCCACGGAACGACCTACCTGGTGTACACCACGCATTCTCGTCCTCCGCACATCCATCCCGATATCCTCACATGCATCCTTGGGGACACTTCCACGCGCACCACGGCTGGCGTCACTTCCGCCACCACCGCCCTTCCCGTTTCGTATGGTTCTTCGTTGGCGCCGCCTCTGCTAGTTTCTTCTTCAAATCGCGGGAAGCACACGAGTGGAAGGCGCGACATTGCCGGCGCAACCAAATTCAACAGGAGACATGTTCTTCAGCTAGTGCCGCAGACTCCCCCGTGCCGCGACAATCCGCTGATCTTTCTCCTTCCGCTGTCGACCATCGCTCATGGGGCTGGTCCTGGAGTTCGGACAAGGGTTTCAATTCATGGGGCTCACCTCGACACCAACGGCAGGAGGCGGATCAGCAGGAGGCGGCACAACCTTCGCCTGCGTTCTCGACTCCGGCAGTTGATCGTTGGGACGAAGAGCGAAGGCGCATGCAGGAGCTCGGTAAACAAGCTACAGACACGGTGAATTTTCTCTGGGATAGATACTGTACAAAGCGCTCATATTCTATCTACTTCAGATATCCGAGCTCTCTGAGGTAACTCTTGATTCCGTCCTTTCCACGGTGCAGAGTCTCAAAACCGTACGTCCCGTTCTGCTGATAACGTTAAGTGGCCGATTGAACGTCTTATATTAGAAGCTTGCGGAGAATCGAGCTCAGCGCGAGCAGCATCTGCGTGAGATACAAGCGTTGAAAGAAGATCAATACAAGATGTTTGAAGAATGGAAGAATATGCAGGATCAGAAGGCAAAGGAGCAGCAGTCTTCCCAGACGCGTCACCTTGTTTAAAGCTTCGAAATATGTATTTTATCTTGCGACTAGCTATCCTCTCCTTTATTTAATATCGCCAACTTGTTATCATTATGCATATTGTACGGTGGCTCTGACTCGGCGGTCGGCCCAATCGCTTCAGCCACATATTCCATTCGATACGCACCAGGGCGCTGAATTGACTTCAATTGTGACTTGATTGTGACATCTGAATGGAAGAACTGTGCTCAAGATATACCCTCAAGTTCCGTGCTCAACTGACCACCTCGCTTCCAATCCTCCTTTCTGTCTGGTAATCAGGCGTTGCTCGCCATGACATTCCGATTGGTTTATACTAGTATCACTGGCTACTAATTGGCTCTTGTTCAAGTTTAAGGCGAACGTGGGCTAATCTCGATAGATCGTAATCGAATACATTAGACTGCTTTGGTAAGTACGTACGGCGGCGCACCAATTTCTGCTACTTAGGACATTGGGAACAACATAATATTGAGGGCGGCCACAACATTATATGTGCTGCACCGCTAGAGTGCAGCATGTCTGAGAACGGCCAGAGACGGTAGCCTCGCTTGAAACTCCCACTTTTGAATCTACCGAGTATCTCATTTGCTGCAAAATCTGAAATCAGTTCGTCGGATACGCTCCGCTAATCACCCATGCGGCCTTACCATGATTCCGACTAGTAGCCTTGAAAGCCGCACGTACTTACGTAGACACCTCCGACACATTTGGAGCGCGTCTTGTGGTTGTCTCCGAAAGATATCTAGCCATGACACAGGTCGGATATCCGACGATGGCAAGCCCGCGTCTTTCGTAGCTTTGGCTGTTGAGCTTGCCAAATGATGATCAGGTTGGTCGTTTGCATATGCTCGGATTATCTCCGCGATGCCGGAATCGGAGCAACTGCCAGAGCTGGTGGCGCCGCTCATCCATCTTATCTTATCTGACAAACTGCGTCTCCTTAGGCAAACACGTAACCGAGGGTTTCGAATTCCCTGCATAAATGTCGCGGACCATGCCCCTCAACTCTTTCTCATCCCACGACGTTCACCATGTCGCCCAGCAGGCGTCGCAAGGCTCCCACACCCTTGCTCTCAATTTCCCCACCCTCATACGCGGTCCTTGTATTGCTTTTAACCTCTGCGTTCCTGCTCGGTCTCGCCACTGACTTCAGCTTCCTGCCTCGCTTCCACTGGCCTGATTTTGCAGCTCACAAAGACTTGAAGCCTAGTTATGGTGCGGAATATCAGCTCTCTCATTCATAGCTGTAGCTGCTCATATCGAGAATGCAGAATTTCCAGACTTCAACAAAGTCATCCATTTTCGTACCTTGTCAGCGCGCGACGCGGGTTTAGGTGAGTATTTTGATCGTGTGCAGGCTGCCTTTTCAGCAATGACATTCTGGACAGACGACCCTAGTAGGCGACTCCTTGTCATTGGTGATGTGCACGGCATGAACGGCTCCCTTCAGTGAGTGCCTGTATCCCAACTCTGTCCCACTTGTCGTGCATTTGCGCCCAGCTGTCTGGAAGCGCGGTACACAGCTCAGCCTACCCATACTAGTCGGCGCTGTCTTTCTTCTATTGTGAACGGACTCCGTAAGATCTCCGGATCATCCTGTCTTCTATGGTCTCCGCAGCCATCTTTATTGCCGCAGATCCCGCATTCACGCTGCAATGCGCAAGCACGCCTTCCTGGGTCCTGATTCCCATCCTTCACATCAGAACGGGGTTCTGCATGCTGATCTCGCATGTCAGCCTTCTGTTTCAGCCGGTAAATGGGCTGCGACGCTTGCCAAGCATTGCGAATCTCTCTAGTTCCGGGACATACGACTAGTGGTTCTCCGAGCCCTCCTACCATCGGCGTCCTTTCCCTTCTTCTCTTTTGCGTGTATAGTCATTTGCTCACATTGTCGCTCATACAGCGACCTCCTCGCTGCAGCCTCATGGAACTCCAATACAGACACCCTTATGTTTGCCGGGGACATAATGGCCAAATCTTCTCATTCCGGCTCCCTTGCTGTCCTGGATTTCATCACTAGACATGAGTGTGGTTCTGCACCTGGCCGTGTCCACGCCGTGCGCGGTAATCATGACCAGATGGTCACTCAATGGCGCGCTTGGCGCGACTGGTTTGAGCCATTGGAGCTGCAGCTGTTGTCTTCATCTGTACCACCGCCATCATCGGATACCCGACCGGGTCCTCCGGTGCACACAGGGCGCGCGTTCTTGGACCTGATTGAGTCGGAATGGGAATATGCGCAGAAACACGATCCGAAGGGCTCGAGTGACCCCGAAGAATGGGCAGACATTGCACGCAAGCGTGCGGCGGGCACGTGGCGCTCAGAATGGTGGCGCCGTGTTCCGCGGTCAGGAAAGGGCCATGCGAACAAAGATTTTATCATTTTTGCAGACCACTACTGGATAGCTAAGTGTGTACGCATACTGTATGTGGTGTTATGGCGCTAACTAGCGTCAATGATCCAGAGACATGTCTCAAGCACAGAGAGAGTGCCTATACTCTATGCCTCTAGTATTGCATGTACCATCAGACCATTTTTTCGTAGTCCACGCTGGTCTCCTCCCCTCGGACCCGAAACGCCCGCTCATGGATAAGCGCCAGCCGCTCGCACATCCCCCTCACCTGATTTCGGAATCGACTGACGGACGTACGAGGGATTACGACGAGATCTCTGCTTATCACCCCCCTGCTTCTCAGAGAGCGCTTACAGTTCGTCCTGAGAGCTTGCCGATTCGGAATAGGACATCGGAGAAGTTGCGTACGGCTCAAGAGATAGCGATCCTTACAGATATCGCAGATAATCGAGATCCCTGGGCCCTCCTAAATATGCGCGGTGTCCGCAAGTCGGGAAAGGTGACACGGTACGTACGCCTCTATTACCGTAGGATCATCTTATTCATGCTCGTACGCAGACGCAACGACAAGGGAAAGCCGTGGAGCAAGCTGTGGAACAACCAGATCAAGAGATGCGGGGGCTTCGACACCTGGAGTGAATCCGAGGACGCGGACAGCGATGTGCTCTCTTTGCCGTGTGAGCCTGCCACCGTCGTGTACGGTCATGCAGCGACCCGAGGTTTGGACATCAAGCGGTGGAGCATGGGCGTGGATACAGGATGTCTGTATGGACGGCAGCTGACTGCGCTTGTCCTGCAGCGCAAAAGTAGCAATCCAGAGGCTCTACCTGGCGATCATTTGGGCGATGACGATGACGAGGAGGAGGAAGAAGAATATGGTGGTGGTGATGACGATGACGATGAGAGACGCGGCATTCGTGGGTCAAGCTCTTTGAACTCGCAGAAGCCCAAGAGGAAGCCGAAGATGGGTCGCGTGCAGTTTGGGGATGACGATTCGAGGATTGATGCTCGAATCGTCAGCGTCGAGTGTCCAGATGGGGCCGATGCTGATACTGATTTTGATTGAACCTGTTTGAAGATGAGGCATGCAGGACTACGTTTTCGTTGGCGCCGCATCGCAGCGTTATTTTATTCGGAACACATTCCGTACAGGATACATTGCATTACTGCATCTAATTCTACTCTACAACATCAGCTTCATTGCTGTTCATGTGCATTTGCACTACTAGTAACATCCCAGACTCATATGTGTATCGGATCACAAGTAATATCGCATATTGCTCTCCAGATCCAGACTAGCCTCAGTAGCTATCGTAGTCCGCGAAGGACATGCTCGCGTACATAACTGTGTTCGGGTAACAATACATGCGACAGATAAAACATCGTGACGGTGCTGACCAGACTCCCCTGGAGAAGAATATAGGAAGAGATAATTTACGAGGCGTAACAAGAGTGACACAAGCACAACAAGATAGAGTAGAATACACTTTTCGCTGGGGCAAGCCACGAACATCATAAACGCAGGAGATGAATGCTTCCTCACAGAAATCAGGAAGAGAGTTTCCGCACAACGTAGCGTTCCCAACTGGGATACGTAAACGTTTCCGGGCGCGTCTTCAGGGAGGACGGAGATGTCGGTTTGTCTGAATTTTCCGGTTTTACCGGTTTTCCTGATTTTTCCTTGCCTCCAGAGTCACCCAGGTGAGAGAAGTAGGGAAGGTCCACCGGAATATCGATGGTTAGAGGCAAAGGCGAGATCTTTAATCTGTAATTATCGTAGTCCGTCCGTGGAAAAGGCAGCGTTTTGGGTAATCTCCGCTTCGCTCGCAGGTTGGCTTGCGCAGAAGAGGACGAAGATGCCGAGGGCTGTGAGCGTGACGCAACATTGTACTCGGTCGTTGTATTGAGAAGGAAAGAGAGGTCTGTTAATGCTTCCGCATTTGTGGGCTGAATCTTCAGAACAGACCGTAAATCTGGGAATGTGACGTTCGTTTAGTAGTTGAAGGGCACACATAGTATATATCGAATCTCACCTTGTATCGCGCCCTCCATGCGCCCTTGGGCCTTTCTAGCTTGCGCTCTTCGCCAATAGCCTTTAACGCTTCGATGTTGACCTAGAGCTAGATCGCACGCAAGCTCAGCTGCAGCGTAGCTATGATTGTGCATCAATACATATTGATGGATGAAGCAGTGATAACATACTTATGTAGTTTGAGATGAGCCGCTGCAAGATTCAGCTGGTAGTGGGACATTTCGGGTTCTACTTGATGCGCCGCTTCGTACAGCTTGACCGCTTGCTCGAAGTCGCCTTTTTTGAAGGCAGCATTGCCCTGCAGTTTGAAGAGTAGACATACCAATGAGCATGAGTCAGATAAGAACATGGGAATCCATTGACCAGTTCTTTCTCGCGCTCAGCTTTGAGGTAACGAAGCTCTGTGAGCTCATTGACATTCATGCTGGATTCTGCTTTTTCGTCATTGTCTCCTGGTTCCGGATTCACGTCGAAGTCTACCTCCCAGAGGTCTTCTTCGTCTTCGGTTCCCCAGCCAAGTACACCACTGCCTGCACATTAGGATGATTGTGAGCGGGGCGATCCTATATATCATGGACGTGATTGAATGAAAAGGAAGAACGAACCGCGTCCATCCCATTCTCGCTCCTTCCCAGGACGGATGCCACTCGAATCCTCCTCTTCGCGCACGGTCTTTTCGCATACCTCGCTCAAGTGATCAGTCGAACAGCCACAATCGCACCATTTAGTTGTGAGCTTCTCGCGAAGAGCACCTCCATATCCGCGCACGTCAAATTCGCATGCAACACGCCAGATGGTTTCGCAGATGCGGTCATAGCCAGCGCCCAGCTGGGTGAGACGATCTGCGAGCTCTTCTGAACTTGCGCCACAAGGATTAGCTCTACACGCTTCTTCAATCATTGTGAAACCTTCGGTCATCGGTCCCAAGTGAGGTGGCTTGGTGAACGTCGGTGGCGGCATGGATTCCAGGGAATCGAGGTGGGCTTGCAAAGCCTGGTAATGTGGCAAGAGCCGGACAGAGTGGAGCCCACGTTTCTTGCATATAGGCACATTGTGGGATATCGCCTTGGAAAATTGAGATTGGGTAACAGTGACAGATATGATCTAGGACGTACAAAGTGCCTAAGGGCAGTGTAGGACCACAACACGCTCTTCGTCGCGACTCGCTCGCCTGCTTGTCGCAGATCCATACTTATGACCGACCGGAAGAAATCCTTTATTTCATCGCAGTCTGCATTGTACGCTACCCATCCCGGTCCACCTATGACTGTGCATCGCATGATGAACGTGGGGAGTTGATACAGGGCGATAAAATATAGATGTGTGGAATATAACCGCGCTATATCTTGCTCGAACCGTTTTAGCAGAATCCGAGCAATCGCGCGCTCTAGCTGAGACACTGCAGTCATCGCCTCTGTGACAGTCTTGCCTATCTGACGATCAAGGTGAGGATTCGGATTGCGGTGGTCGTTAGGCGGATGACGGAAGTGTAGATGCGAGTGACTAGTGTGATTAGTACTATTTGACTTCCTTTGTTGCGCGGAGGCGCGTTTCTTTACATGTGAGTATTTAGCCGGCATTGTGTGGTGTGTGCTGGCCTGAGAGAAGAGATAGGGTAGTTGCGGATAAGAGTGCTTATATGACAAGAGCTCAAATGTCAGAAAAGGTCAAAGTTACACTGCCAAGACACTTACGGATTTCGAGCAGGCAGTATATGCCTCCAGCTGCGCTGCGTATGGCGTACAAGCCTTGCTCGGCAGCAGCGTATGAGATTGTCTGACACCCTGTTCAAAGCTTGCGCGAAGCAAGTGGAATATAGCAGCGCGCCTTGCCGACAGTAACAAAAGAGAACTAGCTGTGCCGCTCAATAAGCAAGTCAAGGACAAAATAGCACACAGCAGTGAAATACAAAATGAGGTCCGCGGTCGTCGCAGTGAACTGTGCAGGTGTCAAGCGCGAGACTCGGAGTCTCAGAAGTCGGGTTCGGGGGGTGGCGGAGCGCACTTGGTCCATGGACAGAGTTATCTACGATGATGATCAGATCGGTCTACATAGGAGCCACTTAAGTAAAAAGACTATTTACCACTAGCTTAGCAGCAATATACAAAGCTGCATAATCAGAATAATTACTTTATGTTGTAATCCCATTGCCTGTTCCGTGTATCTGCGCCTCTCCAACGTACTTTGTTTGCTCTTCATGTTCTGTCTCTGTAGCATATGGCTTAACAAAAGGTCTCTGTCGTCAGCTGTAACCGGGAAAACTCGGTGATCCTCATCTTGGCTTCAGTTGTGGCGCCACGAACCGTTGTTTCATTGACTGAACTTAGGTAGCTATCATGGTCGCTCCGGCCACGCTGGAGCCCATGAATGCTTCTCCTCACCATGCAAAGGTCAAAGTATCCCTTACACTCTCGGATTCTATGTTTCTCGCAGGGCGCAGTGTCACGGGCAAGATGGAAATGGAATGCAAAGCCGACAAAGGTCTTGGTATCGGCGTGATAATGGTCGAGCTGGTCGCAGTAGAAGGTATGTTTATTTTGCAGTATTGTTTTGTTCCTGGTCCCATCGTCTGTCAGAACTTACGTCGCGCGATCATTCGGCAACATCGATGTTCTTGCATAGTAGACGTCTCTTCCAAGGGCCGGGACTTCCGCCCTCCAATGCAGTTCAGGCTTATCCAAACCCTGGCGACCCTTCGTTTCCTGCTCATTACTACCCAGCACGGCGCGGGATCTCTACTTTCTTCTTCAAACTTCCTCTACCAGAATCATCTCCATCGGCCATTGATTTCGGATCCGGCCTGGCGCAAGTGAGATATGAGGTGCGTGCGACTGCAGCAGTCGCATGGAAGGGCGAAAATAAGTTAGTATTCAACAAAAGGGGAGTCGATGTGGTCGAGAGCTTTGAAGAAGACTTTTCGAGGGTGGATCAGGAAGCTGTCGTCGTGGGTGAGAACGGGAAGATATGGATCCAGGGTAGAGTTGTCGGCGGTTTCATGGTTGCTGGACAGCCTGGCTGCATCGAACTACAAGTCAAGAATCACTCTGCTAAAAAGGTTTGTGAGATAACATGCCATGCGTCTATTCCAACTGAATAAATGATCTCGGATATCCAGAATACGGGTCTTTCGGTGTCTCTGATCAGGGAACTGTTTTTACCCAATCAGCCTATCGCCCAGAAGCAAATTCTCCAAATTTCTGATACGCTGACATCGGTGTCGTTTCGTGGCCCTGAATACGTCATCAGTCCCGGCGCAGAGGGTGTTGCCAATCTTGTCTTCGACCTGCCTCATAATGCTAGAGGTGTCAAAGGTGGAACTCGTTCTGGAAACGAGGAAGATGATAGGACGGTCGATCCACTTTTTGAGGTCAGGTGTACAATCCTTGTGAAGTTGACGATGGGCATCGGCAGGTTGGTTGTCTTGTAGTGTTTTTGAAGTTATGTGTCATGCTAAACCCATCTAGCAAAGATATCGTTTTGCGCCTTCCAGTAGCAGTGCTACATCCGATAGCTGTACCCGACGTCGATCCGTATCTGGCGCTTCCCAATCCACATATCGCTCCTACGTATGGTCTAACAACCGCGATGGCGTATTCCCCTCCGGTATCACCCGCTCCTGCACAAATCATGAGTAGATCACTCAGTCCAGCAGCTCCAGGTTTCCCGCCCGTATCACCTCTTCCCTACATTGACCAAGGTCAAGTGTGGCTACCGCCACCCATTTATCCAGTGTATCATACAACCCCCCCAGCACCCTTTACCCAGCCCATGTCTTATCATTATTACCACAATGTAATACCGTCACAGTCACTGGTTGCACCATGGGTATCCCCTCCACGACCTTCAAGTGCGGAGCCAATACCCTCACAGCCGCTCTATGGCTTGCAGTCTCATCTCCCTCCTGTTCCTCCTATGCAGCCCTTGCTTCCTCTGTCAACTGGGACAGAGCATATAGCGGAGCGCGAAGAAGGGAAAGGTGAACGTGCATCACGCATTGCACTCCACCTGCGTATGTCCTCGCGCCATCGGTCGGCCTCGCCGCCTGCACACCGCTACTCGATGCCAACTGCGACAGAGCCTTTCGCACCTCTTGCGCCCACTACACATACATCGTCATTGCCCATTCCTGTTAACATTCTAGAGGAAGTTGCAAATCTTAGCTCTACTTCTTCTCCACGAACACAGCGCCACCGCTTGTCACCGTTGGACGTATCAGTTTCTCCAGCGCGCTCTCAGGACTCGATTGCCTCGCCGCGTCCGATGCTTTCCCCCCAACACTCGTTCTCGGGCGACCCGTTTGATCAAGTCACACAGGTTGAACAATTGGAGCGCGTTGCGGCGCAGGCCGATAGCGCGAGCCCAAACATGTCTGTTCCCGGTCGCGCATTGAGTCTAGATGCAGACGTACAAGACAAGACGTTACCTCGCATTCCTGATGGCACGCATAGGACTAGTCCCGCTATTGATGCGCTCTTCCACATCGATGACATACATCCAAAGGACACCCCGCCAACACCTACACTTGCAGCAATAACATCTCTCAAGGTGCCGCGTGCTGCCGGTTTGGGTGTGGGGCTCAGTGGGCTGGATGCGCTTGAGGCGAAGCTGTTGGCAGAAGTAGGGACGCGGAAGCAGGATAAACCGGCACGACCAGACGTACGATCTGTGCTGCCAATTGCAATTCCTCGAGGAACGGACGGCGATCCTGCGAACGATTCAGCGATTTCAAGTCTAACCTTACCCGGCTTGGACGCGGATGCGAAGACGTTACGACTGGGGCGGACGAGTCATTCACCCGATCAGGGACAACGGGAGCTAGATGACGACAGAACCTCGACTGGTGGGCGGCGCGGCCGAGATAATAAGAGGAGCAAGGGGGCGGGAACAGTTAGCATGCGCAGCCCTAACGATAAGGAGAACGCAAGTAGCAAGAGAAGTGGACAGCGAGTTGCTACGACGAAAGATGAGGAGATACATCGATTGAAGAAGTCTGCTCAGGGAAGGGTAGCAGCGTGGCTGGGATGCATAGATCCTGACATTCCGCCGCAATCTGGCACGCCGCCTTCGGCAAGCCCTCGCGGAGGTGAGGCTGGTATTGATGATATCGCGCCAATAAATGCGCCGAATCAAGTGGAAGCATCGCTTGGGAGCTTCCAACTCCAGGCTGCTAGTATGGCGGACCCACCTCCTATTGCCCTTTCCTCAAGTGAAGTCAAAGAGGTAGCCAAGCATATCGAAGAGCCAGCTCTTTCTCAGAACACGCCTAGGCCTGGTCCCATTCCTGACGTCTCAGCTCTACCGAACCCTCGATCCTCTGGATTCGTGCCAATTGGTACGCTACAGGTCAATCGATCTCAGATAGCTATCTCAACCAAGTCCGGCGCTGACCCGAAGGATCTCGGAAGAGTAAAGCCATCGACTCGATTGGCAGTATATCCCCCTCATCCTGTCGATTCGGGTGTGCGGTACGATGTGCGTTCTGCTCGCGGCGGAAAAGGCGGTAAGGTAACCTCGGTAGCAGCAATATGGGCGTCAGCTGCAGAGTCAACCTCCAAGACAGATAAAAGCAATAAACCGACTCCCCGCAAGCGTCTAGAGCCTACGCCTTTCGAAGACGCCAGGTCAGGCAAAACGATTTCTAAGTCGGCCAGCCAGTCCCCCAAGCCTCCTATGAAGCCCGCCGCTTCTGCTGTGAGTGTTCCAAAGATACCACAGCCAGCGACCAAATCGTCGAATATTGCCCTCCCGCCCGCTGGTGACATCGCCGCCAAACGTGCGAGAATGGTTAAATCCTCTTCTGTACCTGCCATCATTTCCTCCTCCCTTGCTACCCCTATGTTGTCTTCGACTGCTTCCTTGGCTCGACCTACACCTCGTCTGAAGGAACGAAACAACAAGATCAATGTATCACTAACGCCATTAGCCTCGGAAGACAAACCAGATGCAAATCTGGTGAAATCTCAGGGCGAGCTAGCTTTTGGTCAAGCCCGGCTGAGAGAGCTTATCAAGCGTTACCAAGGACAGCCGAATAATTGAGCATGCCAGAAGGCAACCTATATATTGCTAACCCCACTATCGTATTTTTCTCATCGCTCTTGGAACTATTTTACATGACTTATTACAATTTTCAATTTGCTGCTCCATGTCATTGATGTAACTTAAATGTAGCTGGAACTGTATTGACATAGCGCATTGTTCACGAAATGTTATGAAAGTTTCGAATGTCGCAACTCAAGGTAGCATATATTCCAAAGGTCCTGGCAGCTGTGCAACACAAGATCCAATGCGTCCAATGCGAGCCCAAATCCCTTATTCTGTTTCAAAACCAGATTATCCCTGGTTTTGCATCAGAATTCCAGCTTTGGTACGATGCGACAGCGAGGAAACGTTTAGAATTGGGAGCGACTGAGCATGTATTCAAGGTTGTTCTAAGCAACTACAACAGCTTCTTACATCAAAAGTATTGCAAGGGCTCATCATGATGAACGAAAGAGTCATATTCTCACCACCTAAGAAGTGAACATCCAATGCCTCTGTTCTGATTCCCGTAGTTTACCCCGTTACCTACGTACACGACATACCTACTGTCTACATAGGGCTCGGCCCTCGCGGACAATAAAGGGATTCGAAAAAAGAAAAAGAAAAAGAAGTGAACAAGATGCAGCCATATATGCCACCTGCAATACTATCTACAGTAGACCATGTTCGTCCAACATTTCCAAACGCGCAACTTGCCTAGACACTCGATGAGTAAACGTAAGAAAAAAAACCATGTGTTGACATACCTGTCCCGGACAGCCTCCTGCCATCTCTGCAGCTTCGCAATCTCGTTGACCTGGAAGCCAAAAATCCGCGGACGGTACCGCTCTGCCTTCAGTGCTACAGCCACCGTGCTGAGCCCCTCCTGGACAATTTCCCTAGGAGTTTCTTGCTCCTCTCTATTTCTCCTATTTCTCCTGCTACTCTCCGCATCGCCGCTTGTCCGCAAAGGCACAAAATCAATCGGACCACTTTTGGGGGGGATAAGGGTAGGGTAGACAAGGAACAGAAGGTGGGGGAATGATGTGCCGAAATACGCGCCATCAATCGAGCCATGCCGGGACGACTTTGGAGAATAGATGTCTTCACAGCGTCCGCAATAGAGCTTGACAGACTTTTCATACGGAATATCCGTTAAGCCGACAGGGAGGAGAGGCTGCGATTGACACAGAACGCGTGGGCAGCGGCCGAAGTCGGCCCTCTTGTACTTCTCAAGCTACATGGAGAGTCAAGGTGTTGCATGGGGGTCATAGATCATATGCATACCATCTTAGCTAGACCGCGAGCAGTGACAATCCAGCGCGCGTGAATGAGACCGTAGAGGAGCCTCGCCTGCACATCTAGTGCACCCCGATGTTCGTCCAGGATCTCGTCATCTGTTGTGCTGGTGAGCCTTCTTTCGCAATCCGACGGTCAAAACAACCAACCAAGATTGTCTGTGATTAGATCCAACGCTTGGGAGTAATGCTGAACCTCCGTGTTTAGGCCGGTAAGATTGAAGCGGTCGAGAATATAGTCGTCCTCAACCTCGCAGAAGTATTCGTTCCCCTTTGACGATAGGAACCACGAAATCCACTGCCGCGAAGATAGTTAGACATGTATATTTGCCTATAGAATCTGCGGTAGTACCGAGCTGGCGTAACATAGGTAATGAGCGAAAGGGTACCCCGGAAATCCGTGCACCGTACTTTGAATAGTCTGACTCCGAACCCGTTGAGTTGTTATCTTCCACTGTGCGGCGAATCATGATCTGTCAGTAGGCAATGTCGTTGTCGTTTCTTTGTAGTCCAGTACTGACTTTAAGGATCTGTCCGAGTGAGTGAGTTCCAGATGCAGATGGTATAGGGAGGAATCAGCCGAGCCTGAGTTCTACTGAAAGCGGCAGTCTGCTCAAGCTCAACCAGGACGCCGCCTCTGTTCTGCGCATATCAGAACATCTACCTTCCGTTTTCATGCTGACTGTTCTGAGCACACTCCACCTACCGTAAACTGGTGTCGCAATTGTCCTTTTGCTGTCCTCGGAATTCCGCATCGTCTCGTGAAGTCGATGCTAGGCGACGTGGTGCTCCAGATGCCCACGGACTTGCGCACACCCATTTCTTCCTTGCAACTAGCCCACGAAGGGACATCCAAGCGGAGTGGGATTACAAGACTGACAGTAGATATACCATCGTCCCACCGTCCTCAGGTCGAAGCCGGTCTGCATAATCCACCGCGATGGAGAACACCTGAATTCTTTGTGTATGGGGCATTCTTCTGTGTTGTCGTCCCCATCATGGTTTGGATACCCGTGCAGTTGAGCTCGTGTATGTCCCCGTCATAGTGCGTGGTATTTGCGCTCACGTCGATGCGTAGCCGAACATCCAAATTTTAATATGTATCGACGAAAACTTTCGCCAGGTTGGATTTCTGGCAGATACGTTGTAAGCCATGCTATTTCCCTTCAATCACACTCGCACTGAGATTCCGTAGGACAACAGTGATGCACAATACCGCTCATTTCGAAGTAATACATTACCTCTAATATTTCTTTCCGGAGCATTTTTTGGCCTCAAGCTTCTATATTCCCGGTCCTTACGGCGAGTGCGCCTAACAGGCCCCTCAAACAATTCGTATCTTGTTCCTTTCTTGGCCCTCTTTTCCCTAATCATGCTCGCGGGCCTTCATGGTGCGAGCGTTTTGAAAGTCCTTGTAATTCTATCCGCGAACTATGCGCTTGCCAAGACATGTGGGAGTTCTCCAGTTGGCCCCGTGCTTTCGTGGATTTTCAACATAGCCATCTTGTTTGCGAACGAGAAGAATGAGGGCTATCGCTTCACTAGCCTGCATACTGCGCTTGAAATTTTGGTACGTTTTATGTTTTCAAAGGCGTATACCGTCATCTTAGCTCTAGCTTTGTGTGTGGACTATGTCAGGACAGAGCTAAGGGTATCTACCCGCGTTGGCATATCAGCTTCAATATTACTATGTTACGACTTATCTCTTTCAGTCTGGATTACTACTGGGCTTGCAAGCCAGCAGGCCTAGCGGATGTGAGCCGCGCCATGTCTTCCTGCTATCAATTCGCTGAATCCATTTTGATAAGCCAGGCGGCGTTTTGAATGAAAAACAGCGAGGCGCTATCGCTCATCCGCTCCAGACATATTCTTTCGTGAATTACATAGCCTATGCCCTCTACCCGCCCTTGTATATCGCTGGTCCAATAATGACGTTCAACGACTTTATGTGGCAGGTTGTAAACCTACACTATAAGATATATAGCCCGGCCCTAACAATATGTTTAGATCCATCGACCAGTGGCTATCCCTCTGCGCAGGACCTTGAACTACCTTCTTCGCTTTGCTATTTGCTTCTTCATGATGGAGCTGATACTCCACTTCATGTATGTTGTCGCAATCAAAGATGCCAAGGCATGGTCAGGCTACTCGGCAGCTCAGTTATGTATGATCGGATTCTGGAATCTCATTGTAGTCTGGTTGAAGGTAAATACTGTATCCTGGCTAGATGGGTGGTAACTTAATCATGATGACGTAGCTACTCATCCCATGGCGCTTCTTCCGCCTTTGGGCCCTCGTAGACGGTATTGATCCGCCGGAGAATATGGTTCGATGCATGGCAAATAATTATTCCGCACTTGGATTTTGGAGGAGCTGGCATCGCAGCTACAACCTCTGGATTGTTCGGCGAGTCTAAGTTCTTCTGCATTTATGCGATGCTAATCGTTGTCCTCACTAGCTACATCTATATACCCCTAGGAGGAACGAAGAATGTAGTGTTTACCTCAGTTCTGATCTTTTCATTCGTCGCCCTGTGGCACGATCTATCATTCAGGCTCCTCGCATGGGGCTGGCTTGTGAGCTTGTTCATCTTGCCAGAAATCATAGCACGGTTCCTCTTACCTCCAGCAAGAGTACGTTTGTTCGAGATGCTTCACGTTATGGAATTATTAATGCTTATATCTTGTGGATTAGTTCGGCACTAGGCCATGGTATCGGCACGTTTGTGCTATAGGCGCTGTGTTCAATATCTTGATGATGATGAGCGCCAATCTGGTAGGATTCGTTATTGGGACAGACGGTATATCCTATATGTTACATCAAGTTCTGGACAGCTGGGAAGGTGTGTTACTTTGGGCACCGATCATAGTACATCGCTGACAGATACACAGGAATACGATTTCTTGCCTTTGCATGCACGTGTTTATTCGTTGGCGTACAGGTCATGTTCGAGTATCGGTATGCTGGCACATTTTATCGAGTTGTGAATATGTGTATTAACTCGTGTTTCTCAGGGAGGAAGAACTACGTAATGGTATCATTCGTAGATGTTAACATCGAGTTCTCAATGTTCAGTACTTGACGTTGAGCGAGCGCTGAGCTTTACATGGTAACCTAATGCCTGTTATACGATACGCCACACCTCAATTCTCACCCCAATGAGCTACCCTGGTTTCCGGTAGCTAAGTGGTAGGTGCTACAGATGATTCATAGGTGGAAATTGATCTCTGGGAATCGACCACGCGTGGGAGCCGATAATGTGGGAAGACGACTGTTGACGATCGTTTTGTATGATGCCCGATGCGTGTGTCCATTGCTACCCTCGATGTCGATGCTCGTTCTCAGGTCAATAGAAATAGCGCGGAAATCGCGAGCCCTCTTAACTTGCCCTTCAGACAAACTTAGCTGGTCATCGACTTTCAGGCCGCCGTCCATATATATAACCGGTTACTTGTGGATCATATTGATAGGTAATCTGCGGGCGAGATACGACTTCATCCAAGCATCAACATCGCCTTTGTTTCTTATCCCTCGATGAAGCTGATCATTCTGACTTATGACGATGGTGCAAGCCAGCTTCAACCACGGCGGGGCGGGACCGGCGACTGGACTAGGACTCTACCCAAGAACGACAAGGCATGCTTGCGGTAAGTGTGCGATTTGATTCTTCAGCGAGAAAGGCATGGAAGGGCAATATGTTTTATTTACAGGCTACCGGAGTGGACCGGTGTTCCTTAGTGATTTCGGTTTAATGGGTCTCACTGTTCTTCTTTTTGACCTGAAATATAACAGGAATCGGTGTACAGGACAGCAGGGTACTTAGACATGGTAAGCTTTTCACGCACCGTAGTCAAGCAATCCTGTGGGAATTCATTTACAGAAGCAACTCGTCTATCCGATCCTTTATTCAGATGCCCAACGTAGCGAGAATATAATATTCTACTCATTGCGTGCATAATGCTACGCCCTGCTGTAGCCCAGACCATACTTATCACTATCTGATGTAACGCTGTCAAGCATCTGTCGCGGCACTTCCCTTCCGTGAGCATTTACTTATTCCAGAATCTAGCATCCATGTGGCGAACAGCTGCTACCGGGGTTCATCCGTTTACGGCGACTGTAGACGATGATTTGTCTGACTATTCTTGGCCTGATGCCAGAGGCGGCTGCAGAGGATGGTTATCTATTGATTGACTATTTCACGAACGATACCGAAGTATTACCATGGTACCGGCGATTGGACTGCCTCAAGATACACTCTGACAGCGATGGGACTCCTTTTAGTGGACTAGATGTTCCTGGGTAGAGGAAAGTTCAACATCAATGTTTTATTGTCCTCCTGTTTCATTGGTATGAAATATTATAGATGTGATTCATCTAGATCTATGGCTTGTAGGTACAGTGTAGTGACACTCCTTTTCACACCCCTGGTCTTTTTCACACCCATTGAGAAACTTATCCATTTCTATACTGAAAAGCTTCTAATTTCTGTCTTAAGTTATTAGATATGGACACTAGCTACACACCAAAATTAGACCTATCAGTGATGGTGCTATGGCTCTATAAATCTGTGAACCAGCAACATCCACTTGAATCAAAGAGTAATGAATTGTGTTGATGTGCTACTTGTTGCACAACACACATCTGGCATTGATCTTTTGTACTACTGGCATCAGAACACAATTTTTCCTCATTTTATATCTGCTACATCAGGAAAAGTTATTGCTATGGTAGTTCATTATTGATATTATAGTTACTGTGCATCTTCATCAGGAAAATATATATATTGCCTTTTTACTTTTTTTTGGTTAAGAAAGCATAATAAAATTCTAAAGAAGATGCTTGTGTATGTACTATCTAATTCATTTTGAAATTCACATGTAAATCCAACATCAAAAAAGCAAAAAGTATGTTTTCCTGATGAGGCTTGCTTTAGTTGTCTTATTTGTTTGTAAGTTCTGTCAACTGCACTGTAATAACAATCAATGATGTATCACTGATTATGCTGTAGCCTCAGCTGTTTTGATGTATCACTGCTTGAGCTATAGCTTAGATATTTTGATGTATCATTATGACAGGTAGGCCTATTTCAAAGCCTTCAGACCTATATAGAGGCAGTGCACCTTCAGTTTGTGTCTGTCAGGCACTATACAATGATCATGAAATTATTGAAATATATATATGCCTTGAGCATGAGACCTACATGCTCTGATAGGCCATTGAATAAGATATCGGAGGGCAACAAGTTGCAGATAGTGGAGTGCATGGGCGTAGAGCATGCAGCACAAGGCAGTTGCACCCGACTTCTCCGAGTCCGTTTTCACACGGTCCAAAGTCGCATCTCGCGGTTGAGTTCGCCCGTTCCAACGAACAACAGCGGAGTTGAAAAGCCAGAACAGCTGGGTACGTGCTTAGGCTTTGAGATGCAGGTGCTACATAGCTAATAGCCTCCGATGGTTGGTATTTTGGCACATTCAGGGTCATCAATGTACTCACGCGTTTCCATCTTTCAGCCTTTTCGTTCTAATACTTGTGCATGGAACTTAGTGAATTGATAGGCACTGCCTGCATAGTTTTTGGGTGTTTCATCACCAGTATCTCTTGGTAATTCGACATCATCTCAACGTTCTTAGCCATATGGATGCTGTGTGTGCTTAGACTGTATACTTCCTAGGCTCTCACCAAATTTCAGGGACCGTCATGTGAAGCTTAGCATAGCGGACTGTCGAGATCCGAAGGAGTATCTTCCGGATGTTGCGTTACGTGATGTTCACATCCAGGTTAACATTTCTTCTCGAATGCTTGTACTTATCCGTTTTGGGGGTTGCAGTTATGGGCCCGATGCTAGGATGCCACTTGAGATGAGACACATCTTTGAACCCTCAGGAGACTGATAAGGTTGTCATGAAATTTGTCATTTGCTCGCTACCCCTCAGGCGAGGCCCCAGCTACATACACCGTGTCCACGTCCACATTGGACTGCAATGGCGACGCTCTCTAGCGGCAGTTTCTCGCTCGCGCCCACTCTAGGTGCTTGCTACATAGGTACGCTCCTCCTGGTTTCGATCGCACATTTCTCCAGGCTGACGCGCACCGACTCCGTACCAGGGACTGTCTTTGCAGCGATGTAAGACCGACGAGCTCTCTCGCCGGGCCTGCTGATTCTGACGGATGCTTATCAGTCTGTATGGGGTCACTAATGTACAGACGTATATGTATTATAAGCGTTACAAAAGGGATCCCACCATTTTGAAATTTCTGGTAAGTAGACAGCCATTGATTTGTTTTATTATGCACTTACAAGTGTTGTGATCGTTTGTGTTCATGCCTTTAGGTCTTCATCTTGTGGTAAATTCTCGTATTCATGATTTGTGCACCCATGAGCTGAGTGATACAATTCTGCACTGTATATGTAGGGTCCTTGATGGACTTCACCAAGCATTCATTACGCATGCCTTCTACAATTATGCCATTATAGATTTCGCTGATCCGTTGGCAGCCATGGTACCGGAATGGTAGGTCATCAATATGCAGGATTTTCGCATTGCTCACTAATTGGAAACCTCAGGAGTGTGATGGTAAGCTATCTAGAATACCAAATGAATATGGACTTACGCTTGTGTCAGGCTCATGTATTCGTAGGAGTAAGTTAATAGATTGTAGGGATTTAGGCGAGTCTCACATCTGAGTCTATGTTGCTCCTCACAGAGCACAAGCGATACAATTGTCAGAGGGTACATGTGTCGCTCTTTCCCTCGTATTACAGCGATAACTAATCATGTGTTCGCAGACTATTCTGCCAGCGTGTGTTTCTGTGTAAGTTCAGCGTGACCTCCGGGCCACCCCGCAATCATTGATGAATATGAAGTGAGCGGTAGGAATTATCTAATCACCGTGGCCATTGTAAGTATACATATTCGGACTCAATACCTGATTTTCCCTCACCATCATTGTGTGCGGTAGGCAATTGGCACACTCGTTGTATTTGGTACGTCATGGTCTTCAATCCTTTATTTCATCCAACAATTTCTCTTCGATTTAGGCAGTAGTTATGGTAGGGAATAACGCTCTGATTAGACGTGCTGAGTCTAAACCCACTCCCATAACGCAGCATTTGGTATCAAGGGGTGAGTCGCGCGTATTTTATCCTCGACAGTAACAGTGAAATTTTTGTCTAGATTTTCGCTGTCGGACTACTTCGATCTCACTAGCATCACAGTTTGTCGTTGTCAAGTCCTCATCCTATTATCCGCAAAGCTGAAATTTACCCTTAGTGGTTCATATACACAAGTCTCATCTCTGGTATTGTCACCGATCTCCTCATTGCGACATCGCTTTGTGTTCTCTTGAGTCAGCGGCGCACTGCTTTCAACAGGTAGGCATATGGATGGTACGACATCGTAGCTTCCTCCTCTTATTATCAATGTTTTAGGACCAACTCAGTCATCAGGCTGCTCATGATTTACAGCATCAACACCGGGGCTCTGACAACGTAAAATTCTGTCTCTATCGTATGGTGCGTGGTTAGCTAACAGGTTCGCAGTATCTGTTCCATTATATGTCTGGTAATCGTGAGTATGCCGATCCACCCGTTTCGACTGCTTGGTGAACTCCAATTTACGACAGTATGCGACGAAGCCAATTAGCACAAAGTTCGTGTTTATAGCTGTATACTTTGTCCTACCGAAACGTAAGCCTTACAATTGGCACCAGTGTTAGGATGCTAAACATTTGATATTTCTCGTATACAGTGTACTTAAATTCGTTGCTCGCGACGCTCAATGCAAGACAGAGTCTTCGAGACAGGAAGGCTTACACTAGCAGCGGAGGATCGTTTCCTCTCAATGCGCGACCAACAGGTACTGGGTCCAACAACGGATTCAGCATGAAACCAGATGAGCGGGTCAGTGAATTCATGTGCCCAGGTCTGATTCGATTCTGACATGACCGTGAGACAGATCGTTGAAGTCCAGATCCAGACTACCACAGACACACTGGCTGATCCAGCTTTCAGTCCTACTGGGAAGGTGCGTTCAATGGAGAAGCATACTTGTGAATGAAGCTAATAGAAGCACACAGGGGAGCGAAATTTGGGTGTAATAATAGATCATCTGCACGATACAACACGTACACATAGGTAACCAAAAGGACTCGAGGTATCCAGAACTCATTCATAGCTCATCCATTTGTGTTACTCGTAGATAAATTCCGGGACTCGGCATATATCATTAGACAGTGTTTATGGTACTAATTGGGGGTAGCTTCTTTTTATCTATGTTCAGCTATTTGTTGAGATCCCAATAAAGCTTTGATTCCCTGGACCGCCTCCACAGCAGAACTTCTGATAAAGAGCCCTTGCAGCGCCGCCATACTAACGCGCTTGCCCTGCTGCATTTCATGCGCCACCATCTGCTCGACATCACGCCCCAGTGATGCGAGGCGCCCCTCAGTAGGTAGCGGCGCTCGATCTTCCCCACTTGTACCTTCGTAGAAGCTCACAAACAGTCGACGTGCCTGTTCTGGAGTAGCGTCGCCCAAGAGTACTGCGAGGTCCACACGCCCAGGGCGAATGAGCGCAGGATCCAGCTTCTCCGGGTGGTTCGTGGTCATAAAAATGATCCGTTCTTCACCCGAAGCTACGCCGTCCAGCGCGTTGAGGAATCCGGAGAACGTCACGGAAGATTGGTATCTACGACCAATGTGGTGTCAGACATTATAGGGTGGTAGGCTGGATGAGGCGCGACGTACCCGTCTGCCGTGGTCTGCACGCGCTTGTTGAAAGCGGCATCGACATCTTCTATCAACACGAAGCTACGCTCGGGCGTGTTTGAGAGGAGATGAATGAGTTTGTCGTCTGCCAATCCACGCTCGGACAGGTTGAGCAAACAGATATCGTACGAGAGTGCACCCGCAAGTGCCTGGATAAATGAGGATTTTCCGGAGCCAGGTGGCCCGTGCAAAAGATACCCCCGTCTGTATGGAATCCCTAATACACATCAGAGTTGAAACCGGTGGTGAACATACAGAAGGTATAGCCGCACCCCGATCTTCGTACCACTGTCGGCGTTGGAGGAACTCCGTAACATCTTGTTCAATGCGTTCAGCCACGCTTTCTGCAAGAACGACGCTGTGGAGCGGACGTTTCCGTCGCGGCTGCCCAAATGGTCGCCATTCAATACCCCACGCGGTGTGAATCACAAGTTTTCCTTCCTGTGCGCGCAGGGCCATGTCTCGCGCATCGGATAGAAGCTCGCGAAATTTGTTGCGATCACGCGACAACGTGGTGAGTGTAACGGTCTCCCATGGAATGCCCGACATCAGCTGCTGAGAGCGTGTCTCTCGTTCACGCTTCACCTATAGTTGGAGATACGCCCCGAGAATCAGTAAGCAACACATGGGCGCCGATCCTCAGTACCCACCTGAATCCACGCCTGTCGGTACCGCAACCAATGAGTGCCTGGCCCCGCCACGAGCTTGAATAAGACGGAGGAACTGCCATTTTTGCGCTGTTCATGCACTGTCTGGACACTTATCTGATGGCTTCGGAGCCAGGAGCTCGGGGAGAATAGCTTTGGGTTTGCCGCTGCCATATCTCCGGAACGCCGTGACATCCATGTCAAAAACCAGTCATAGGCCGGGTCCTTGTTGCTGATTTCTAGAGAAACAAGCATCCGCCTGCGCAGAGCCACAGACGAAAGGATGACCGCTTGACGGAGTGCACTTAAGCCGACACCGACACTCTGTAATGCACCACGAAAAACTGAATATATGTAACACGAAACGACTCTGACATTACCGCTCACCATCAAACCGAACCCAGCCTGAAAGTATGGACTATGCTTCAGGATGATCCCCGTTCAGTAAAAGACTCGGATGGAAGAATGTGATCCACGCACTTGTCACCTAGAATGCTGGACAACCAACCAGCGGCGTCCGAATTACTCGTATGGGCCACATCCAGCGGCAAAGGAGATGGCTGCTGTGCAATTGGAAGCGCAAGACCATCGGAGAGTGGCATTGGAATTGCGCAGTGTTGAAGCCAAGTCGAATATGAAATCGACCTCTGCCGTCTACCGAAAGCCAAGCCTCGGAGGTGGTCGACAGTGCTTCACAGCAGGACAATTCTTGAATGCTCCGTAGAGTCGTAGAAGGAAATAACAGTCTAACTTCCCGGGCACAGATGGTGGGGAAGAATGCACAACTATTAGAAGCCGTAATGGTGTTGCCAGTGGCTGCTGGCACAGAGCGTCGGAGCGAGAGGCGAAGAGCACACGGGCGCTAGTCCGATTTCGCAACCTCTGCAATCACCAGCTTCCGTACTACAGCTGTCTCGTTGTAGATCTCAAGAGCTGCAAAATTCATACAGATATTTGGAAAAGACTGTAGAATGACGGTACGAATACGTTTTTTTTATTAAAAATCTGGCATGTCTGAGTTGCAGGTCAACCCAGCTTCAAGGAGGGCTTCATTACAGACAACATGGGCTCAACGATTTCTCTACCTGGAATAACTATTGGTGTATCCAAAGGCTCGCCAGATTCATAAATTATTGCTCGCCGAGGTCCTCATTCTGAGGGCGCTGCAGAAATCACTCCCATCTGCGAATTCTTACAAGGTCCCCGACGTATATCCAACTCTCCTGAAACTAGGCCGATGTCTGACTATTTTGAAGTTTGCTAAGACCCCACGAACCTAATTTTATGCTCTCGGACAAGACCACCATTGTCTTAAACGTGGGCTTTGGAGATTGAACACGAGCTGTCCGACCTGCCGTCCTGTGTCCTTCCCGGATACCTTTTGACAGGTGCTAGAATTCGTTCTGGTGTGGAGCAATATCGCAAATAATCTGCTATCCGGGACGCCACGCGAGTTTATACTAGTTGGAAAGCGGACGCTCCCCAAACTAACCGGAACAGAGGTACGCAAGGTCGATGTATGGAGACTCATAGAAGACTCGCTGGGGCGTATCAGATGTACATTTTGAGCCCGTCAAGTCTATACTAGACGTCCGTTGCTGATCTTCGCAAGACAACGAAGTTGAAGACTACTGAGGAACCCGAAACATACTCCCATAGTGAAGTTTTCTGATGAGCTCTGTCCATTTTGATACTGAGTCTCGAGCAGACTCATCCAAGAAATATATTTGAACTGGCTTGGCTTCAAGGGTATACGTATCGCGACCGGCCATCACTTTACTAAAATCTCTAGGTTACTAGATAATCAATACGGCCCTTTTGACTAGCAGACGTTATTTTAGAGCCGGCAGTGTTCTGTTCTGGCTAAAGTCTCTTCAAACTGGCCGGGTTTGACCCAAGCCTCTTGCATGTCTCGCACGTCTTGCGCGTGCCAATTTTGTTTCCCAACTACCGAACTGGCTTGGTTATGATTCTTTCGATGGTGCTGTCTGATCGTGGCCTGCTTGCATGATGGCGAAGGCTGTTGTGAGTAATGTCGTCGCTCTGTACGATATGTCCATCTGGTTTCCGCTTGAGGGCTCAGATGTCCAAATGCCGAACTCTTGGTTTAATTCGAGAGGATGAATATAGTACAGACGATTTGGAAGATGCTACTTTAGGCGCTATTCAAAGTTCCTGCTCAAGCTCAAGCTCGAATTCTCGCTACGAAATATCCACGTGCCACAGCTCTGATTGTGAGACTTGAGCGGCTATATCGAGCGCATACGACGTGGGCCATTCCTCAGTTTCTTCTTCCTCAGCCCACTCAAACTTGAACGTTTTCTTACAGTGATTCGAAGTAGCCATTTTCTTCAATTTATGTGTGTATCGTTCGTCTAGCTACTGGTGAGGGTACTCCTGTCAAGTTTCGTTGGTTGATCCTTGGGCGACAGCATACTATGCATCACGCCTTGTCAATCACCGAACTCGTCAGGCTGATCGTGGAACAAATTCAAATAGGCGACCCACCTCGGTTGGACTCTGATGATGCGATAGATCCTCAGACTCTCGCCAAGCTCGCTAGGACTGCTCGCGTTTTTCGTGAACCTGCTCTAGATCGGTTGTGGTATCGCCAGCAAGGTATTGGCAACCTTGTCAAATGCATGTCCATAAGCTTGTGGGAGGAGCGGCCTACACGTGAGGATCGCATCGTCACAGAATGGTGCGATTGCAGCTCGTACCTTGTATGTTCCTTTGTGTCAGCTTTGTCCGATTGACTAATCTTCGTTACAGACATTCAAGCGACCCGTGGTTCCTGAGGACTGGGAGCGTTTTCACTACTATGCCTCTCGTATCCGCGCGTTAGATCCTCCTGACGGTCGCGTATCTTGTGTCGGGCTGGCTCATGGGGTTTTTGAAGCCCTGTACAACGCTAGACTGTCATCACATCTCCTCCCTAACTTGTCCACACTCTATTGGGACGAAGGATATCATTCCACAGCCTTCAAATTCGGAACCATGTTTCTCGGGCCCAGTCTAACAAGGCTTGCAATTGGTGTCCATACCATCGAATCAGTCCCTATTGCGGCCCTACTACTGGCGCATCTTCCTTCATTGGCGCATCGAGTGCGCAAGATTGACATCGTAATGCACTCGGAAGGGCTGATCCACGATTTCTTCATCCCACCCACAACGTTGGCAGCTCTCGAACGTCTGGAGAGTTTTATTTACCTGTCCGATACCCCTTTGTCAATGACAGCTTTCACTGAGCTTTCATCACTTCCGGCCCTTACAACACTGCGCCTTGAAGCCAGTTCTTCATGGTCAGGGTCTATGCTGGTCGGACCACCGGTAAATATGAGCCATCCATATTCCTTTGATGCATTGAGGAATCTGGAAGTCGAGGGGAGATCCATTGGGTCATGCATCTCGGCACTCAATATATCGCGATATCCCAAACTCCGTGCTGTCATGTTCGATGTAGATTTGGGCACTAGCGATACCATACAAGGCCTCTTTGAAGCACTCAGTGCCTCCTCCTCGTGCACAGAACTGCAGAGGATTACATTTGGTGTTAGATGCGCTTATGGCGGAACCCGACTGGACATCTCATTGCTTCGGCCGGTATACGACTTCCACAACCTGCGTTCCTTGATCCTTACCCCGCTTTTCGGTGTTAAGTTAAACATAAATGACCGAGATCTGGAGAATATGGGGATCGCATGGCCTTATCTCGACACCATGGTATTCGATTACTTCCCTCGGTCTCCGTCCGAAGTAGAGCCAAGCGCGACTCTCAAGGGATTACTGCTGGTAGCCCGGTCTTGGCCAGCGTTAAGGCGGCTGCAGATTGAGATTGATGCCAGGCAGATAGACCTGGACAAAACACAGCAATGTCATGGCCAAGTGGTCAATGAATGCTTACGAGAAATTCATTTGTGCGACTCTCCTGTGGACGGGATCGAGCCAACCGTAGTGGCCAATTTCCTCTCGAGTATTTTCCCGAGCGTGCGCAGGATCGAAACGTACGCCAAGCAAGGTGAATCGCGCTGGAAGATGGTAGAGGAGATATTGTGTAGCCCATGTGGCCATCCTGTCACCTAGAGGGTACATGTGGCCGCGGTGACTGATTTCGTCAAAGGGAACCAATGATGAGTCAGTGGACATGCTCGTTCAGCGGTCAGATTCCTTGTTTTTTTCGAGTTCCTATGCTCGGAACGACCACAAGGCCTTGCATTTGGCTTGCATATGTGCATATAATATTTTCTACAGCCTTGGATATCACGCTGTATGAATCAGGGCGACTTTTGGTATAAGCGTATAAATTTCTGTCCAACGTTTGAAGACGCCAGTCTCCTGTGAGCAGAGTAGATACTTCCTTCATCGCTCTAGTAAGTACTAGTACTAGATGCAGCCTTCGGATATCCGTGATTTTTGACAGAAGGAGAGTAGCGCTGATCTCTGAATTTGTATTCTTCCTCGCCCACGGCTCAACCGTCATATTTTGTCGTCCGACGTGCTTCGCGTTGTCGACGACATCGAGTACTATGGACACTGGGCATTACATTAAGTTGATTCCGGATCCAGCTGCAGTTTGCTCAAGCACTACACTGGTTACGCCGCTTGTACATATATATGTAGCAACTTCAGAGCGCCCGCCCGCGGCCTACCGTTTCGTCTATCCATAGTTTGGCAATGCGAGGGAGTTTTGCTTCTAATCTGAACAAGGTTTTCACGAACCCCGTGGGGGACAGCAAGGAAGGCAACTTGCACTCCGACTATGGGCGTCGGTCGTCGGCTTATCCCCGACCCCCTGTCCTCCCACCCACGGCTCCCACCTAGTTTGCTCTGAACTACCTCTAGGCTACATAAACCGTCTCGAAATTCTCGCAGAAGCTGAATTGGACAGTTGGACAGTTCCACGAGCCGACATGTCGAAACTGGAGTACACCTCTCTGGACGAGATCCCGAAGGTATGTTGCGTGCATTGCCCTGCATTCATAACTGACGGCGAATCGTCAACGACGCACAGATTCACGAACTCTTACGAGCAGGTTTCAAATCAGGAAAAACTAGGCCTGTCGCGTATCGCAAGCACCAGTTGTTGCAGCTGGCATACCTTTTGAAGGACAACAGGCAACGCTTCCGAGATGCGTTCTCAGCAGATTTCAAACGTCCGTATGAAGAGTCTGACATGTAAGTTTATCTATTCAGTATCCTGTCTTATGTTCTCATGCAACGATATGTCCAGGCTGGAGATTGATCCTAGCATAGGCTGTGTTGTGGAAGCATACGACTCGGTGGCAAAATGGGCCGCGCGAGAAAGAGCTCCGTTCGACCAGCTCTGGTTTGCAATGTCACCGGCTATTAGGAAAGAACCGAGAGGAACTGTCTTGGTAGTGGCGCCCTTCAATTATCCGGTCTTGCTGCTGGTGAATGGCTTCGTCGGCGCCATAGCAGCGGGGTGCACGGTTCTTCTCAAGCCATCTGAGTTAGTTCCTTCAATCAGCGGCCTCCTGGCAGAATTGTTGCCTCAGTATCTTGACCAAGACCTATACCGGATTGTAAACGGAGCTGTTCCGGAGATGACAAAGGTACGTTTGTTTCAGCAGTAAACATGCACTCTTTTGCTCACCCCTATGTTAGATCCTGGAGCTTAAATGGGATCACAGTAGGTTGCTCGACTGCTTCGATATTATCAGTGTCTCACGATTACAATAATATACTTTCTCAGTCTTCTACACCGGTGAGTCTTTTTGTGTATCGCTCAGAGTTCACAATTGAATTCGCGGTAGGCGGTGGTCGCGTTGCCCAAATTATTAGCATAGCGGCTGCAAAACATTTAACCCCTCTGACGCTTGAGGTGAGTTCTCCCCTGTTCATCCTATCGCTTTACTTATGTCGCCTTTAGCTTGGCGGTGTGTCCGTAGTATTATTTACTGCTGGTTTTGCCTAATTGAAATCTTGTGAAGGCAAAAGCCCCGTTGTTATTGATCCGGGTTGCGACCTCAATGTTGCTGCGAGGCGTATACTATGGGGAAAGACTATTAATGCTGGCCAGGTGCGTAAAAGAAAACATTGCAGTGGTTATACCGACTCACATTGCGTAGGTCTGCCTGGCCCCCGACTATGCTCTTGTTCCCAAAGATTTCCAGGACACTTTCGTGGCAGCTATGCAACGCGCGTGCGTTCACAACTATTAATCTATGTACTCCTCTCACTGATGAGTCGGCTGTGCCAGATTCAATGAATTCTTCCCAACTGAGTCGCCCAGACCTGGTGTCATGTCATGCATCGTTTCGCAGCAGCATGCTTCCCGACTAAAGCGTTTGGTTGATGAGACAAAGGGTACCATCGTATTTGGTGGTCAAGTTGACGTTGAGCAACAGTTTATATCACCCACGGTTGTCAAGGATGTAGCTGGAGATGATGTTCTCATGAGCGAGTACGCCCGGCTGGATCAGTTTTATCCACAGTATATGCTTATTCGCATGCTTCCTCTTACAGAGAAATCTTTGGACCCATTCTTCCAGTTGTTCCCGTCAAAGATGTGGATGAGGCCATCGAATTTATAAATGCCCGGTTGGTTGTGTCCACGATCTGTCCGGCTTATGAGGACTCATATTGATGTTCTCAGGGATTCTCCGCTCGCTCTATATGTCTTCTCGCGTGACTCGGCTTTCAAGGCAAAGGGTAATTATAAAATTTCTGCTGACGGAGTGTAGCTTATAACATCCCGTCCGTAGTGTTTGATAACACCCAGAGTGGTATGGCAGTTGCGAACGAAGTTGTCATAGGAATGGCGGGTACGCACTTGCTCTGAAGACTGCCGTCTCTTAGTTTGACGACTCGGATTTCAGTTCATGGGGTGCCATTTGGAGGTACCGGTGCGAGCGGACGTAAGTCTTATTTGATTCCTTATGTCTGCAAGTTTTCGACTTATAAACCATCCATTCATATAGATGGATATAGTACAGGAAAGTGGTCGTTTGACGCATTCACCCACCTGAGAGCCACGTTTGACAACCCGAGCTGGTCTGTCGCGTCCCTATCTTCGCATCTATTCCGAGTGTATCTGAATGGCTGCTATCATCATGTAGGGTTGACACTTTGATATTCAATCGCCGCTATCCCCCATATTCGGTATGCCTCGTTGCTTAAATCTCCGTGTATTACGACTGACTAGATGGCTCCTCGCCTCGTCTACCTGATCCGACTTTCAGCGGGGTGCAATCCAGACATTGATCAAATCGTTGCAGCGGTCGTTGCCCCCCCGCCCGGGGACTCGCGTCAGCATCTGGAAACGATGGAGGCTATGGTTTGCGGTGGGCATAGCTGGATTGTTGGCAAAGTTTGGGTGGAAGGCTGTTGCTAGCCGCGCTTGATGAAAGGTTCTTGCTTCATTTCGGTTCATGCTGGATCAATTGCTGGATACATACGTTGGTCGGGATACTGGATATGAGCCGTGTGCACTTCATTCTGATACTGGAACATTCGTGCACAGTGCATGTGTGATAGTAACGATATTGAGAGTGATACGTAAATGGATTGGAATTGCATGAGCCAAGGTCCGTGGATGCACTAAAGCGTAATCTATGTATGAGAAGAACACAAGTACAGTAATGAATCGCAGGAACTCTATCCGTATTAAATTATGATGCAGTTGGAGCATTAGAAGCGACATGGTGCGATACATTTCCAAAATTTAGGAACCATAGGGAAGCGGGTACTGAAAAGAGGGCAGTTGGCAGCTGCGGTATCATATGCGCGATAAAAATCACTCTTCTTTGACAATCCGTCAAGATGTGATGAGAAACGAGCGGTCATCTTGAAACGGGCTGTCCGCCTGGCGCCAATCGAGCTCGGGCACCGCCTCATCGCGCCAACCTTCGTCGTCGAAGGTACGTGGTAGCATGGAAGGACTATCGTCGTCGCGATCGTGTACGTCGGAGAAGTACAGCTCGGCGGCGCTCATCACCGAGCGCCGCTTGTTTGCGTTCGACTTTTTAGGCGGGAGAGGGACTGTCTGGATGGACGCGCGGCGCTCGCGCTTCACGGAGCGCAAGCTCACAGTGCTATCGGTGGGCGAAGCGTGGAGGGAGAGGAAGGACGTGGGCGTAAATGGGGTCTGCTCGTCTTCGCGCAAGCTTATCAGAGAGTCGCTGTCCGAGTCGAATGGTCTACGAGGGGTGCAGAGTGGGTGTCGATGCAACTCGTTCAGGTACTGGGATCACGTACCGAGAACGACGCATTTCCGATTGGAAATCGCCCCTGCGACTGGGGTATATCGAGCTCTGGGGTGTCGTCGGCAGGTTCTGTGTCGGAGCAGTTGTACGGGGACCTGTTGGCTTCCGCATCGGCCTGTCAAGGGGTTGAAATTGAGTCTCGAGCCTAGGCGCTGCTGTTCGTGGATAGTTGGTATGTGGGACAGAAGCGGTCCTAGTATGGCCCCTTCGCCTGAAAGCGACGGGAGATTCTGGGTCGTTCGGTAGAGGAGAAGATGGTCCAGCAATCATGGAGAGAGGCCTAGCATTGTTGTTGGATGTAATCGCATGTAGCCCAGAAAAGAAAAGAGCAGAGTAAGGACAAGCATCCTGTTGTTGCCACATGAGGACGAGTAGTAGGTCAGCACGCACTGTCGGAAATCAGACAAGCATCGACACGGGTGAGGTCCTTAAAAGACAGTAGAGCGGCTATATCAGAGGGCCATCAGAATAAACAGCTATATACTTTACGCAATGAATGGGCAGGCCTCGTGGGATGGGAAATCCGAAGCCTTCATAGGATCACCGGCGGCCCTAGATCCAATGGAAGCCAGAGAAATAACAGGGACACGAACAGATAGCACTGGCCCGTATCACGGGGTGCAATCTGATTTCGGTCGGTAACAGTGTCAGCCAGTATTATGGCATCTGCGGAATGCTGCTGCTTAATTGTCCATTAAGCAGTCAACACTCAACGTTCAACACCGACGTCGGAGATCATGTTACACGCCACTACCCAGCACAAATATGATAGGTAGGTGGAATCGACTACGAACAAGCACGGATAGGCGACCCTGCAAGGCTGGGCAACTACAGATAAACATTCTAAATAGCAGGAAAGTTCACCATTTGTCTGATTAGACCCTGCCATACGAATCAATCGGAGAATGTGCGTCACAGCGCCTGGATCAACCTCGCAGGAGCAGTCAGCGGATGTGATGCATGGCGATGCAGACCACATTAGGCTCTGGAGCTGCTAATCGGACCACTGAATGGATGACCGACCAGCGCTGTGTAGACGGAGAGGCTATGGTGCGGACGTAGCCATAGAGCAGAATTGACTGTTGATCCGCCACTGAATCGCTTTGCGAAAACAGCCACAGAACCAGGGCAATCAAATAATCCCTTCGGAATAAATGAAGGGAAGCCTCAGACACAGACGCACCTGAGTCCATTGACGGTAGCAGCAGGACACAGATGACCAACACGTGGCACTATGCCAATGTGGATGGACACGGTATGGAAGTACAGAGAAGCACGGTGTCCGAGACCACCGTCGACGATCGAAAATCCAGGCCATGGCTAATATACGTGCATGTTGTGGATAAAAAGGCCTAGAGCATTCAGTCCTCATAATAAAATTAAATCACGTACCATTTATCTAACAATCAAATGGTTGTGTGGCAGGTGTCAAGCGATATATTGCGAATCTACGCGACATACAAGATGCGCGAGTACACGAATCCGGCTACGGCCGTCCGGCAGCATTGGCTTGGATCTTGGCTTGTGTCAGTACACCTTGTTGCTGTTCCGCGAGTACCCGTCGTTTGTTGAAATAATCAATCTACACGAGTCAAATACAACCATCAACGGAGAAGAAAACCACATACCCAGCTTTTGGCGCAGTTTTTCTCATAAGCGGCTACTTGGGACGCGCATGCATTGCCTTCATCGCCAGCTTTCACGATGCCCTTCTCATCAAGGCAGGCGAAATAGGCATCTCTGCTATCCCAGCATTTCTGCCTATCTGATCTGGAAACAGGATCTGGTTTCTCTGGTGCTTTGGTGCCAAATAGACCCATTTGACCGACAAGCTCGAATGTAGTTGCGCGGAAAGTACGAACGAACTCGGGCAGGCCACGAACTCGCCACAAACGGAAGTGGCCGGCAGGCCAATCACGTGGATCCCCATGTATCATATTGCCTTGCGGCAGATTATATCCAACCTACTGTACAAGTTGCAACCTAAGTTCTACAACGCGGGCCGCGGCCATCCAAGCTTCGAGACTGCTCATTACTCACACCTTCGATCACTTCTCATTGATTGACGATTCAACATACCCTTGGTCGACAGGCCCTTGCGAAAATTCGCGCTTGACACCCGCGAAGGGCGTGAGGCAACTGTGCCTTCCGCCGCGCTGGTGTCAGTACGCGGCGGATACGACTCAAACATTGGGTTTTTGTATAGCTGACAATGGCATCAACACCCACCCACTCTCACCCACTCCTGTCGGACGAGGTTTCATCGCGAGGGCGACGGTCGCGTGGTAAGCAGCTCTCGGAAGACTCCAGACCTGCTACAGACTACTTCTCGCTCAAGGCTCAGTTAGAGAGCAGTGCAGAAGAACACACGAAGTATAGCAATGCTAGTTGGGATGGTAGCGTTCGGGGATATGGAAAAGGCGGGAAGCGCAAGTCAGTCGAAAATTATGTTACGCATGTCGCCACTTGACTGATGGGGTTCTCGAGCATAGGTCCGTGAAACCTACGCCGGTCATCGTTGTGGAGTCCTCCAGCGGCCAAATAGCGACATCAACAACAGGGTCACACGACGAATTCGATTCAATCATTTCCGACCCCATTTTAGCCGACTCTCAGATCTTGCGTACTAGATGGCATGATATGACTGACGACGCCATCGAGTCTGCTGTGCACCAACTTGGAGACTCCGTGCCTCAGTCGAGCCTTCCCAGCCATCCCTACAACGCTGTGGTAAGAGCCTTGTCTTCTGCCGTGTACTATCTTTCCAGAGCCAGGCGGGAGCTGGAGGAAGGTCGCAAACTATTGCAGGAGAAAGAAGCTGCCCGACGCGAGAGGGCGAACCAGCTTCTTAAAGAGCTATCGCCCGCAGAAAAAGATGTCGCGAAGCGTGTCCTGCAATCGCTCTTTCCCAATGACGACGAGGAGACTCACCAGGTGCAGAGACGTCATAGTCAGTTGGTGAGGACGTTAATTGACCCCTTTTTTCAAGCCATGCTGACATGTGACAGTCTATTGCTGAATCCCTTATAGAAGCCATTGGGGACGATGTAGCTCTATCACGAAGCGTACCCGATGATGGCATTACTCCTTTAGCAAATGGGTCTTCCATACCTATTCAGGAAAGTCCAGAGTCCACCGAAGACGATGCCGGAGAGATACTAGACAGGACACTCTCGTTGACCATATCTCACCCAGAAGGAGATGGAATTGTGCCCAAGAAGGCTGGTCATCCAACTTTCGGTACAGATATGACATCTCCTGAAAATCTCAAGTCTGACCGAAGTTCACTGGGAGATTGGATGGGTGGGTGGTGGGCAAAAGGCAAGAAAGGGCGGACGTCGTCGCCGTCCCGTCACGACGCCTTGGAAGGAACACTTGATCACGATGCTGCACATCCAGCTGCAGCGGATGCGGATGATGTCGCGTCTTTGCCCTCCATTCCTCCGACACCGAACAAAGTTAGTCGTCGCAGAGCTGCACGAAGCGTCTTTGGTACGCTTGGCTTCTCCATACTGAACCCATCTGCATCGGTGGTGCCACAAAAGAAGCGGCGCAACTTGTCTGTTACGGACATCCATGCATTTGATGCACCTTCGGACACCAACGGAGTAAGGAGTGTGCGCTCCGCTGCATCCTCTCCTGTGAGAAATACCCCTCTTCCTTCTCATCCTAGCTCCTTGCAGTTATCGAAAACTTCATCTCCATCAAAACCTCTCTCTGTTATTTCTACTCCGACGAAGTCTGTTTTGGAGGAAAAGCCACCCCAAGGAGCCTCCTTGCGCGCGATAATCCAAGCCACACGAGTGATGACATCAGACCCCTCTAGCATTCTAGAAGACCAAGGACAAGATACGAGTCCCTTGATCGCTCAGCTGGCGCTGCAACTCGTTCAAAATGCACGAGAGGAAGGTTTGGACTTTCGGGAACGACCTAAGGAGAAGAAGGAACGGAAGATCGAGAAGGTGCACAGCCAAGACCAGGTATTGAATACTCTGCCTCTCAGCCCTGTTGGGGAAACAGCACCTGCAGCGAACCGAACGCTTTCTGGTACACCCCGTAAACCCCAGAACCGTAGAAAGCCTAGCATTAATCTACCGTCTTTTGCGTCGCCCCTCTTTGGCTCTTTCATGGCACAGCAAGAGAAAACAATATCCACTGTCGTGAGTGTAGTGCAGAAAGGGACCGCAAACTCTCCTCAGTTGCAGGTTGGTTCTCCAACTTCACCGCAGACAGCAGTCCGTAAGCCAGGGTCTGTGCCGCTGGAATCAATTATACCTATTGGAGCAAAACCCCCCACCCAGTTTCTGTCGCGCACATATACGCCGCTTACATCTCGCGATTTCCAGTTCTCGATACCCCTTCCCGATGTTGCTTCGGCCCTCTCCGTATCGTATGATGAGCATAACCACGAAGGCATGACGGATCGCTACGGATTTCTTTATGATATATCCAAGTATGATTTTCTGCTTCTCGTCCGGGCAAAGGAATGTGGAAATACTGCCCCAGCATGCTTAACTGGCATCAAGATCGCTGATCGCAAGGAAGACAATGATTGGCCGGACGAGGGTGCGACCGTGGACGACACAATCGAAATCGTCAAGGATGCATGTGAATGCGACGGTGCGGGGGATGTGCCGGATTCCGCCAGTATCAAGACCTCCAGCACGCGACCGACTATCCATAGCATGCCCGTCAGTGAAGCCGATCCCACATCTTCACAGGTCTCCCGGGGAAATTCCCCATCTTCTGCCAGAGGCAGGGGACGCACACCGGCTGTGCATGGGGGCCCCAAGTCAAATACGTCTATTCTCATCGTTGACGCTGATACACCGCGACACATCTGCGTAAACACCATCCGCAAATTGCTTGCGGGGCTGGTTGAGATACATGATCAGCGCCAGGCAACACAGCGCAAGGAGTGGGATGTCTTCGTGAAACGCAGGGCTCACTCTGGAAGAAGCATGGGCACGTCTAATCAAAGGACGAGCTCATCAGGCGGCTTTGGTGGTGCGGCGGCGCTCCTCGGGCTGGGTACCGCCGTCGATGAGGATGAGTTGGTGCATAACGGCGGCTTAGTAGGCTTTGCTCAGCTCGGACTACCCGCCTATCGGGATGAAAGGAGGGAGTTTATCCGACTCGTCAGGAATGGCGTCCCTTTGGCATATCGATCCAAAGCATGGCTCGAGTGCAGTGGGGGGTTGGAGATGCGCGAACCCGGTGTTTTCTCAGATCTGTTGGCTCAGAAAGATGACGGGAACGGCGCTGTTCGTGAGGTTGAGAAAGACGTCGGAAGGACGATGCCTCTGAACATATTCTTTGGCCGGACAGGCGCGGGAGTCGACAAGTTGCGACGGGTTCTGATTGCGTACAGCAGG
This sequence comes from Fibroporia radiculosa, assembly GCF_000313525.1. Classification (NCBI taxonomy): domain Eukaryota; kingdom Fungi; phylum Basidiomycota; class Agaricomycetes; order Polyporales; family Fibroporiaceae; genus Fibroporia; species Fibroporia radiculosa. The sequence goes on along the minus strand of NW_012133443.1, from coordinate 1,649 downwards.
TCAGTGCAATGGTCGATCTGGTGATGCTCCACAAACTTAGTTGAATGATATACAGGCGAAATCCTGCTGTCGGATACTGTCAAGGCATGAACCTCGTAACATCAACTCTTCTACTCATTCATGCGGACGAAGAAGAGGCATTTTGGACTCTTGCAGCTATGATAGAACGCATTCTTCCGGAGGACTTCTTTTCTCCGTCCCTTCTGAGCTCCCGCGCGTGTCCCCTCGTCTTACTTGACTACGTTCGTGAGACGATGCCCAAACTCCATTCACACCTCATAGAACTAGGAGTCGACCTTCCTGCGATATGCTTTTCCTGGTTCCTTTCGCTTTTCACTGACTGTCTGCCGGTCGAGGTGAGCCTTCGCTGGTACCATGACATAAATGATTTTTGATGACTCATGGTCATATAGACTCTCTTCCGGGTTTGGGATGTATTCCTCGTTGACGGCCTAGATGTTCTCTTCCGCATCGCGGCTAGTATTTTACGCATGAACGAGCAGGAGCTATTGCATTGTGGGTCGATTCCTGCCGTCTACGTTGCTCTGGAAAGTCTCCCAAACCGGATGTGGGAGACTGATAGATTACTGCAGGTTCGCTTAGTCTTTACCTCGTGTGCCCTTCTCGCGCTCACTGATATTTCTTTTCCCTGACTTCTAGTACGAGTTTGAGTTGCGCGCCACAATGGTTCATACTGAGCTAGTGAAGAGGCGCAATGCTCATGTTGCAGAGCTGAAGAAGTGCATGGCTTAATGCTGTCGTACGTTATACCGTCGCACCCCCACTGGAATCTATATGAGGATTGGACCATTCATATACATAGACTACCCATTGCTACATATCTCCAGCAGACCCATACATTTCAGACATGTATTAGCTGTGGTATCACTTATATTTGCACTCTAGACATCCACTCTTACATTCAGCCCTGCATCCTTACTATTCAAAGCAGCTTCTAATCTCATTGCAAACCTCCCCTATATTTTACTTACAGATTTGAAGGCTATGTGTGTACATTAGCATATAAACAAGACATGCAGATGTCTAAGCATGAGTGACTTACTCAGGAAAAATGGCTTGGTGCTTAAATGACCAACAAAGACACACATGAGTCTTTGAGTTACTATACAGTAGGGCACAAAAGTGTTGTAATATTTGCAATAGTTGTATTGCTAGGCCTATATCTAGTAGTGAACCCGCCATCCAAATATAGTACCTATAGGTATTACTGGAAGGCCTAGGATCTGGGCTATATAATAAACCCCACAAACATGTGATTTAATTAGGTACTGACTGAGTTATTGATGAATTGTTACCCTAAACCCATTGCAATGGTTTTGTCCCCTGCATATTTGACTATGGAAATCTATTCTGTTTTGCCTGTAAAAAATATGTAGTGTGGGAAATGTATTATGTGATGATATATAAGTGTAAGAAGGATACAAACAACCCCAAACAGCCTCTTGTTCTTGACCACCATCATTATAAAACCATTTTCTAATACTCAGACTGACAATATCCTCTCTTTGCTTAATCTGGGCCAGTCATCAAGGCAGATATCCCATACTACTGGTGTACACTACTCTACTGTCAGCAGAATATGTGTTAAGGGACCTAACGACTGGGATCAGGAGTTCAACTGAAAACTA
>NW_012133442.1:7385-88705 GCF_000313525.1 Fibroporia radiculosa | reverse complement strand
CTGGGGAGTGGGGGATAGCAACGGGGGTGGGGGTGGGGCTGTAGAAAATGTCGAGGCTGGAGTCATGCTCACGCGCAAGCTGAGCCTCTGCCTCCCAAGGGTCCACGTACGAGGAAGGGTTCTGATAGTACGGAGTACATGTGATGGGTGGCGGAGAAACACAAGCGGTGGGGAGGGTAGTACGAGTGAGCTCGGAGAGATAGCGCGGGGGGCGTGAGGGCTGGAAGTGTTGAGGCAAGCGTGCGGCCTCGGGGCGAGTGGGGAGGTGTACGAGGGGGGAGCTGGGAGAGAGGCGGGAAGAGTGGCGATGGGAAGGAGAGAGGCGGGGGTCGTCGTGGAGGGCGTCTGCTAGGGCGGATGCGGCGGAGGAGGGTGTGCTGGGTGCGGACGTCACAGGCGACCGGTCGGGTGTCGTCGAGCGGGAAGAGACGGGGGAGCCAGGGAGAGAGCCTGAGGAGGACGCACGGGGCTGCGCACGGGGCTGTTTCCCGGCGAGCCAGCGCAGGACAGGGTGGGGCTTGTCGTCTTTCTGCATCTGGGACGGCGCGGTGGTGGAGAGGGAGTGTCGGGAGGAGACTGCAGCGCGGGAGGTAGCCGACGGCAAACTTGTTCGGGTGGCGGAGGGAGGCCGAGGGCGGGGGCGCGGAGGCCGCATGTCGGGGCGGCGGCGGGAGTGCAGGTCGACGTCTTCGCCGTGGCCGTTCATCGTCCTCCAAGTCGCTCTCGCCGTCGAGTCTGTCCTATTCGCCGTCACGCCTCTCGCTCCAGTCCCGACGCATCACACGTGACATCCTCCGCGTCGCGTTTCTCCTTCCCCCATGAGCCACCAACATCTCTCCCTCCCCTCCGTCCTTCCCTCGGCTCCTGCCCTCCAGGATGGTACCCCCAGTCTGTCCATTGCTGTTCCACTTCCCAGCTGACCCTTGCGCAGTGTCTACCACTCCTCAGCAGCTACAGTCGGGTCTCGCTCGAGTAACTAACCCCACGGAGTGAGCGTATGTTCTGCCTGAATGGTGCGCAGCCTCTGACTCTCCCCAGAACACCCATATTTATATGCGCCTTCGAGAACTGCAACAGGCTCTTTCCAACTCGAGACCGCTTGATGATTCATCGCAAGCGCGACCATGAATCGGAGGACCAGGGCGACATCATAACTTGGAATGAATAACCGGCTGAACGTAGGGATCCCAGTCTAGTGCGACTACTTTGAGCATATCAAAGTCTTGTGCGCACATTTCCATCTTACGTTCGCCAGATTTGCCACGTTTCGCCGCCAGTAATATACAATATACCGGGTCGTAACCTATGCCTCAGCGGTCCGACTGTTACATCACCCCTCTTTATATACTAATTCCCTATGAGGACATCAATTGTGACCTCTGAAAAATACTCAACCCCAACACTCAACCTCTCTCAGAAGATCAAGCACTTTTATTGATTTCTTTCCTCAACAAATGCAAGGTGGTGTTTAATCTCGCCCCATCATCCGCCCCTTTCGTTGTTTGTCTTGTGATTGTGGTGCACAGTGTCTTGATAGCTCTTATTTGTCCACACGTGGATAATTGATTCGTCGTCTGAATCAATAACGCCTACACAGCTTCAACTTCATAGATGTCATCACTCACAGTTGTGCTCACAGCCGCCGTACGGACTGTCAGTCTGGGACGCATGCTCATGATGTTGATACCACTTTTGTCACTCCAGTCTTGATAGATCATTTGGACCTTATAGGGTTTGCGCTAGACCTCGGAGGTCGAATTCCCCTGAGATCCAGGCTCCCCTGGGGTACCCGTCGGAAATGGCGCATTCACAGAAACTCCCTGAAGTCCTGGGCAGTCTGGATGCAGATACAGACAACGGCCCGCCTCTCGAGTCTCAGCGACTCTGTGATGGCGCCTGTTAATCAAGAAACTCGAACATCTTTGTTCGATTGTGCCCAACTCCCTTTGCGATTGGGTAATGGTCAGTGTATCTAATTCTTACATGATCCATCATTCAAAGCTCTGTCATGGTTGACAGAAGTACGTAGTGTTAGCTGTACGCATTCGTCACAACTGTGATTTGTTGCGGGCATGCTTTATACCACTCTATCCCCTCATTTTCCCTTCTTCTGAGAACTGTGTCGTGCAACTGCTTCGCCCCAATCCACGAAGTTTATCAACGAGATCTGCCAAGATGCTTGAAAAAAATTGGGTGCGTCCCCTTTCTACCTAATAAGGGATCTTGAAAATTGACTCCAGAACTGACTCTCCTTTGATAGCGGAGGGCAGCATGTCATCACCATCAGGAGCTCGAGCACTACAATATTAGGGACAGGGCAGGGTCACATTTTCATGGTGTAAGCGAACGCTCGGGCTTCTAACTCCCCCCCCCCAAAGTTTTGGCTTTGCGTGCTGTCCCAAATTTGACTATACCATCGCCATCGTCATCACCATTGCTCAGGCATAGCCTAGTAGTGTGCAATCCCTTCGGCTGCTAATGGCGCGGATGAACTCCTTGAAATCAGCGGTCTTGTCTACGAGGTGACCTAGAACGATATGAACATCCTGTCGATATAGGGATGCAACGACTCTTGGAGACGGCTGGTGCTGTCTCACTTCCCCGCGAAAGGTCTGCGAGTGGATTGGTTAGTAGTGTCCTCATCGGAATAGGTACCGAGTTGAATGATATTCATACCTGCTCGATCTCGGTATGTATCACCAACTCTGATCGGACCCATACTGACCATGTGCATGATCCGTAGTTACTGCAGGCTCCTAGAAGTGGACGCGAATAGTGGCACACGGGCTCACATCGTCCGGCCGTCATGGACACACTGCCGCTATGATTGGATCAGCATTCTATGTATTTTGCGGGATGGGCTAATGGTGTTATTTTTAACGACATTTGAGCCTTTGATCTTTACAACCGTAGGTCAGTGCTACGTCAAGAACTGCTACTTCTTGATCATTCATTCATCCAGCGCGCGCAAATCCATACTGACCCTTCCGAGGGTTCGCCAAAACCTGCACAACGCGCGGATCACGTATGTGTCACATACAATGATCAAATGTTATTGCGGCGCGCCAGGTGTCCGCATCTTAACGGGATGAACAGTCAACTTCCATGACAGATCTGGCGGTGCCCACGAGAAGTGTTTCCGCAACGATACGTGGGCATTCAACACTACTACGAAAACCTGGTCAGAACTGGATTGTATCACTTTATCACTACCCCTCGTGCAGAACATTCGGCATGCTTGGTCGACAACGTGGTTGGCGGATGAGGAGTGCACGGACAGTCACGCTGGGCAATCTTCCGCGCATCCAACGCCACCGGTATGTGTGCATGCGGATATCCGGTTTTCCTTATAATGCGACGGCCTCCTGAGTAAACGGTGGTGCGTGTTCCGTGATGGGACCCGCGCCGAGCACGCAATGGCGTCGGCGGACCAAAGTGTACGTGTTTAGTGACTTGGGCCAATTGACGTCAGGTAAGCCCGCAGACCGCGATCGTTCAGATATCGCCCACGTCCTAGACACGACTATGTTTAGTTGGTGTCTCTGGGTAGATGATATATACACTTACGTGTCTTTTTGTTGTAGCATGTATCAAATATCCGACGCTCTAAAGAAGTAGATTGTTTCCGTGTAGTCAGTAATTGAAACAAATGACAATGGATTATCATTTACTAGTGGCGGTCGACGGTCGATATCGGCCTCGGGAAATTTGTGCATAATTTGTACATACATCTTAGGGTAACTCCATATCAGGTCGAGCGTTTACAGTCATCTTGTCACTGCGTTTGTATTTTCTCGACACCGTCCGGTGTCATGGTTTCCAATCTGGAGACGAGACCATTTCCAACAAAGATACCATCATGACTATGAGAATATCAGTCCTGTGACGTGCATGACTGACTAGCCGTATCATACCACGCAAGGGCAGTCAATGAGTACGGATAATGTTGATATTTGCATGTACATAGACAATCACAGGCTATTCGGCAATGACAAGCTTTGCTAGGGCCTTCTGAAGTACCTAGGGTATTGTAAGAGCAGTGTTAAATGACCGGGAGGTCAAATCTCATCAACGTCTCTGATGGCTTCTTGAACCTTGCGCCCCCACAAATCGAGTTGCGTACCCGCGTGACCCAGCCTTGGATTTATCATGGGCATGGCATGTTCTTCTGTTCTATCACATCATTGTCGTCTGCTACACACCGCCCTGCGAGTGCATCTCGCCATTAAGCGTTTGTTACGATCAGGGTGAAGCAGAGCAGGACTGTCCCTAGGTATGCAAAAGTTTGTTACGATCAGGATGAAGCAGAGGAGGACTGTCCCTAAGTATGCGAAAATGGATCAGGTTCACGAATGAATGAGAGCATACGCACTTCCCGACAAACTAGCAATGGATGTCGGCGATCAAGGTGCGACGGCGATCACCCCAGTCGGGTTTGAACGTGACAAATGAATGCAATGCATTCAAATGAGATGGTCCTGAACATACTGAACAACCTGCGTTCATATAACACAGCATGATATTTTGATGATTACAGACAGTGCCCTCCGTAACCATGAACGCGTGAGTGGAATAACATTGCGAGCTTGGCGGAGGCAGACAGACAGAGACATGGATGTCAACATCTCGCACGTTTGGGCTTGGTTCCATCAGTCCGACTGGGGGGTATGGCTTGTCATTGTAAAATTATATTTACGACCCAGTAGCGGGTAACATGGGAGACGCTGAAGGACGGTGAGCCCCTCAGCAGGGGTAGTCGACGAGGGAGAAGAGAAATAATTTATATATGCTGCGAAAGAGGACAGGCACGAGGCCAAACAGAGGCAAAGCGGCATCAGCGCGAGGCGGTTGCGAGACAGGCGCGCGTCGCGAGGAAAGGGAGGATCTGTCTGCAGCGTCGACTCTATCCACTCTGCTCATTTACAGGCGGGCCTGCTGGGCTCTCCTTGCTCCGGCCCTCATCATTGTCACCTCCCCCTCCTCCCTCCACTGCGCTCTGCGCATCGTACAGTCATACAGTCTCTCCTAAGCTCCAGATCCAGAAGAATGTCCTTCTTCTCCAGGAAGAAGCATGCCCCGCCCACCGCTGCCAACACCGTGCAGTCCCCAAGTGCCGCTCTTGCCCAACTCCAGTCGCAACCACAACCACCCCCAGCCAAGCAGCTATCAAAGGAGGCCAGCTATGAGAGGTGAGAGTCTCGCCTTGACCTCCCCTCCCTAGTAGCACTAGCACAGCACGCTTCGTGGCTTTCATTTCTACCCTCACGTCACATCACCATGACTGAGCACTCTCGCCGCAGCGCCCTCAGTGGCCGCGGAAGTCCAAGCATGGGACAGAACGGCGTCTCTTCTCAGGCCCACCGCCCCATTCGCAACGGCAGCGTCAGCGCCGGCGGCCCCGACGCCAGCAATGCGAGTCCGCAGTCTGCCCAGCCAAATTCCTCTCAGCTTCAATCTCAAGCTCAACAGCTCCAACCGCAGCAGCAGTCTCAGCAACAGCGACCTGCTTATCCATGGTCACAACGCCGGCTAACGCTCCCACCACCCGTGACGATCCCGAAGCCGGGCGTCCAGCAACCGACCGCACCATCGCCATCACCATTCCCCCGGTATGGTCACGCACTACCCGCGACTGCAACCCCTACTGGAGAGCTCTTTCTCTTCGGCGGTCTCGTCCGGGAGACAGTTCGTAATGATCTTTACTTGTTGTCAACTAGAGATTTGTCGGCAACACTATTGCAGACAGCCGGTGAGGTCCCGTCTCCCCGCGTGGGCCATGCTAGCGCTCTTGTTGGAAGTGTTCTCATCGTCTGGGGTGGCGATACGAAGGCCAATACTAAGGCGAAGCCCGGAGATAAGCAAGATGATGGACTGTATCTCCTCAACCTTGGTACGTCTTGGGCGCTATAGCTCCCATGTCTCATTTGTCCTCACTCTATCGGTGTAGTATCTCGAGAGTGGACACGTGTAGCAGTATATGGACCGACACCTGCTGGACGATATGGCCATGCTGTCACTATGGTTGGATCGAAGTTCTATATGTTTGGTGGCCAAGTTGATGGGGAGTTTTTGAATGATCTATGGGTCTTCGACCTCAATTCCCGTAAGTTCAAATCCCTTTTCGTGTCTTTTTATTTTATCGACCTGTCACTCAGTGCGAACGAAAGCAACATGGGAACTCGTTGAGCCTGCCGAGGGCTCGCCACGGCCGGCCCAACGTACAGGCCATGTGTGCGTAACACACGAGAATAAACTAATCCTGTGGGTTTGAACCTCCCTTTGTTTGATGTGTGGTCTAAGGCTGTATTGCAGATTCGGTGGTACGGATTGCCAGTATCATTATAATGACACATGGGTGTTCGATACGACAACCAACGTCTGGTCAGAATTGACATGCATCGGCTACATTCCTTCTCCCCGCGAGGGTCACGCTGCCTCCTTGGTTGATGACGTGATGTATGTATACGGTGGACGTGGAGTGGATGGCAAGGACTTGGGAGATCTTTGCGCTTTCAAGATCTCCAGTAGGTATCTTTCCATGGATATGCAACAACCTTTGCTGATGTTTTCATTTTGCAGACCAGAGGTGGTATATGTTCCAGAAGATGGGGCCTGCCCCGAGTCCGCGGTCAGGTCATGCAATGGCGTCTATGGGCTCACGAGTGTTCGTGCTTGGTGGCCTGGGTGGAGAGTCATTGGGCAATCCCACAAAACCGGAAGACCCAACCATGATACATGTCTTGGATACGAGTATGACGAATTTTCCACCTGTATGGTATGCACTGACATTTCTTTCTGCCCTAGAACATATCAAATATCCGGATTCAAATAAGGCACCTCCTACAGGTGCCCCAGCGACGGGCAGGAAATCTTCTATTAGCGTGACGCAGACTTCGGCACTTCCTGCGTCCAATCTCGGACCTATAATCAACGGTATGCGACCAATGTCGCCTGAACAACAGGGTTCCGATGTCGATGAAGCCCGGCGCGCGATGTCTCCATCTAGCATGAGATCAAGGACACCAAATGGTGCCATTCAGCAAACCGTATCCACTGGCTCGAAGGGTAAGGTTCTAGCACGCTCGGGTCGAGATGACGACGGCTTTGATGGTGGGGAAAGTAGTCCTGAGGCACCTTCTTCTGATTCCCGGGAGCGCGCGTTGTCCCCTGATCCCGGGAGGGCGAAGAGCCCGGTACATAGCGCCAGTCGTGCTACCTCACCTGCGTTGCAAGCAGAGGTCCAGGAACCGCTCAGTATGGCGAGTGTAGCTATGGGTCGTAACGGCCTTTCTGCACGAAGTCCTTCGCCCAATATCGATCGTGGCAAGCCTCCTTTAGATGCTTTCTACGGCCCAAAATCTGGTTCTCCGCTACCCAATGGACATGCTTATCCCAAACCTGGGTCAACTGGAAATCTTACTGCCGATTTAATTAGGGACCTCAAGGACAAGGAAGTGGAGCTTGAGGAGATGAAGAAGCGGGAGGTATGGATGAAGGCGGCGCTTTCGAAAGCATCGCGCTCTGGATTTGTATATGCGGAATCAGAGGCTGAACTCTCTGCTCGGGCGGAAGATGACGATATTGATGGACAGAAAGTCACCGAGATGGTCATTAATTTCAAGCAATTGAAAGCCAAGATTCAAGTGCGTTTCAGGAGTTCTCTGTGCGCATTTCGAATTGACCATTTGATATAGACCAACATTGTCGAGCATGCACGAGTGGCATCAGAGCGTATTCTTGAAGCGGAGCGGTTGCGATCAAGCGCAGTACAGGAGGCTGCATTCTATCGGGCGAAACTGGCCGCGTTGGAGGCATCTTCCGATGCAGAAGTCGCCAAACTTGATCGAGAGCGTGTAGCAGAACTGGAGCGGCAGCTGTCTACAGCTGCATCTGAACGAGGGGAGAAAGACCGCAAGGTCAAAGAACTTGCAGAATCTCTTGCTCTGCAGACGATGCTCGTGGATCAGGCTGAGGCTCGAGCTGAAGACACTTCCAAGCGGCTAGACGCGTTATCTCAATCGCATGACCGAGACTCGAAGGCTTTCCAGGCCCTGCAAGAGAGGCACACCTCTATGGAAATTCTTGCTAGGGACCAGGCGGACAAACTACTCGCTCACAGGTCTCTCGCGGAGCAGCGGGAAGCGGACCACATGAACGCACGAGCTCAGGTGGAACAGCTGACAACGTCGCATGAGCAGCATATTCGTGCGCTTGAGCAAGCGCGCGCTGCGTTGCAGACAGCCTCCACCCGTGCAGAAGAAGTTGACACCCAGTACATTCGCGCCCGAGAGCAGGTAGCACAGCTCGAAGCTGACCTTGCAGACTTGCGGGGCGAGTTGGAAGCGCGTACGACCGAAGTCGAGAATACCCGCCTCCGGATCTTGGATGTAGAGAATTCATGGGCAAAGTCTCGTGAAGAAGCAGATGCCTTCAGGGCGCTTACCACTGGCAGCCTAGGCGAGCTCCTCGATTCTCATCGAGACCTCAAGAGCGACGAAGATCGTTTCACGCAAGGACACGCTGAAAAGGTTGAGGCACTGGAGCGAGAGATTACTTCGTTGCGTGACATGCTCCAAGCTGCGACTCGCCGCGCTGATGAAGCTCAGAACGAAGTTGTGCAAGAGCATCAGAAGGCAAGAGATGCAGAGTCGGAGACATTGTCTCTACGCACTCAGGTCGCGGGTCTGCGAATGCAACTATCGAGCACGTTGGTTGATAGCGGCAAATTGCGCAAAGAACTCATTGCGAAGGAGTCTCAACTCGAGGCCCAACTCAGGGAGGCCGCATCTGCCACTATGCGACTGGAGACATTGCGGACGCATCTGGCGGACATTGGTATTGTGGCAGAGGGAGAAGATCTTCCTTCCAGAGCTGGCGGCGTTTCACCATCCCGGCTAGTGGAACTAGAGAACAGACTTGCCGACCAGATCCGGCTGCACGAGATTACTGAGCGTGATCTGCAAGCCGCTCTGCAGCAGAAGGAAGATGCGGAGGCGCAGGTGGACACGTTGTCTACTCAGTTGGATCAGCTACGTCTCTCTCAGAGTCCAACACGGCGCAACGGCGTGGACGCTGCAGCAGAAGCACGTGCATTAGAGGCCGAGCGGAAGCTTGAGGAATCCGAAGCTAGTTATAAGGCCCGTTTGCAGCAACTGGAAGACGACTATCGGCTTACTGTTCATTACCTGAAGTGAGCACATGCATAACGTCATATATTTATACATATCTCGATTCTGACTGCGCGAACAGAGGCACGGAAAAGATGATGCGCAGAATGAAAGACGATCTGACCAAGCAGAAGGCGCTAAATCACAGCCTGCAAGCTGAACTAGGATCAGTGGAAAACGGTTCTCGGGCTCGTGTGAATGGCCGTAACACGCCCTCTTCGGACGATGGCCACGAGCTGCTGCGTAATCAGCTGCAAGACGCCCAGCGCCAAGTTCAACGACTGAACAGTGACAATCGCGACCTCCGGTTGCGTATAGACACACTGGAGCACGAACTCGAGAATATGAGAGACAATGTTATTGCGTCGCAGCGCGAATCTGACGAGCGCCTTTCCCGCATCGAGGAACTTGAACAAGATGTCGAACGCCTGCAAAATTCCCTCGTCATTGCCCGCGGTGGTCACGACGAGACATTGCTGGAACAGCTCAGCAACGAAAACACCACTCTCAAGCGCGAAAACGAGCAGTTGTCACATAAAATTGACTTGCTCTTGGAAGTCGACCAACCACCCTTTGGACATGGCCGGCCAATATCTGGGATCTCAGAACGTCGCGCGAGCACGTCTAGCTCTGAGAATGCCATGGCATTCGAACATTTGTCTACACAGCTGGATGACTGGCAGCGGCAGTTGGCAAGTTCCATGAGCAATCGACGACCCCTGATGGAGTATGATTCTAACTCGACGGGGCACGAAAGGGCGAGATCACGTTCATGACGTTCTTTAGGTATTTATTGCATATACCCAGATCATTCATTTGTCGCTTTTTGTTTTCGCATATATCACTCTAAGTTACTCAATCGCTTGCTCTCCTGCGCGGTATATTTTGTCATAAAATATTAGAGTAGGGCTTCGCGTATGAATCCTGCTGTACTAATTGAACTAGGAGGACGCGCTAGCACGCTGTGTCCATTCAACGGCTTTCGCTTTAACAGCGCTGGCACCTTCTTCATCGCCCATCCGACGTTCCAACTCCAGCCATTTCTTGAAAAATGATCTTAGGAGCAGATATGAGATGGATGTATGAAAGCAGCAGCAGTGACACGTACTTCGCTTTATGACTAGTCATTTTGATGGCCAGAACTCGGTCGAATATATTTCTGTGCAGATGATAGAATGAGAACAGGATTGATATTCACTGTCACGACTATGATTGACCTGAGGCTCATCATATCACCTTGTCCGGCTTCCATGTCTATGTAAATAGACCACATGTCCCAGCGTTTCGAGTGAGAATCGACTATACCCTCGAATAGAGTTTTTCCTCTCTCCGGATCACCTAGTTTGTATTCCAATTGCGCAAACTTAGATATCGTCTTGAGATCTGAAAACCTGTCAACAGATAACTGTCTACTCAACACCACTGGCGGACGTACGATCGTGCTTTTCCAAACTTTGTAAACTTCGAGGAAGCAGTTTTCTGGCCTCTTCAAGCTTCCCATGCCTTAGATAATGCTCCCCACACAATGTCCACACATCTGAACTCTGGCCAAATTTCTTACAAGTGCGTTGGTATTGCTCTTCTGCTCTCTGTCGATAGGTTAGAAGCATCCAATATAGAAGAACAGCTAATGACTCACATCGGTCTTCCCGCTCTGGTCAAGGATGGAAGCAAGACGTAGATGAATCGTCTCTGAGTCATTGTGTCGGGCGGCATCCCTGAACGTGGTCTCTAGCGTTTCTTCCGTCCCATAAGTATTTTCCAAGTTCAGCAACGCAATCCAGATATTCATCTTTTCTTGCTCTTCACGGAAGTTGATGGTACGCAGCGCGCGCTTCGCAATCTCTCGAGCCTTATCCACTTCAGAGATCTGCAATTGGAAGGACATGTATTGTATCCAGAGATATGACGAATTTGGCGATCCAAGAAGGACCCTCTCGAAATCTGTGTTGGACTCAGGAACCTTGGTATGCATGTCGGCAGTTAGGTCTTGCTCAATCTCCTTTCGCTTGCGTTTGCGCTTCTGCTGACTATCCTCTACGTCTTCGTCTTCAGAAGATGGCTGCATGTCGTCATCGACCTCAACATTCGACGCCACTGACCATTGAAATCCTTGTTGGAGGTTCAAGGAGGGCACGCTGATATGAAGTTCTTTGTCTGTCCGATCGTCGCTGGGAGATTGATCTGCATCGAGCTGAATACTCATGTCGATATTCATAGAATCATCGATAACATCTGCATCCATGTCGTCCTGGTTGTCCTGGTGAGATCTCGAGTCGTCGTCGCCTTGTGAACCCTCCACAATACCAAGGAGATTGTCTTCCTCACTTGATTCCTCGTTTTCATCATCGACATCATTATTCGACTGAAAGTCATCGTCTACAAAATAGGAGGGTTTGAGACCAAGGGAAATGCGTCGTTTTTCTTCGTCGATTGACAGAATTATAGCCTTCACTTGATCGCCTTCACGGAAACTGCGTAGAGCTAATGTCACATTGGCATCCTTATTATCGGAAAGCTATAAATCATATTTAGCACGCAACCTTGCGAGATTTCAATAGTCGTTACTTCGGATTTATGACAGAGTCCAGTGAGCTTTGAGCCTTCAATCTGGATAAACAAACCATACTCCTCCGTTCTCTTGATGCAGCCATCCACTTTCTGCCCTTCAGAGAGATCAGCAAGTGTGAGGGAGTTCGTTTTGAGGTCCCCAGAGCGGAATGTCATTTCGACTTGCTTCTTAGCGATATCGACTCTACCAAATGCTTGAATATGATCCGAATGATATGAAATGCGGGTATTACCTCAGAATCCGGCCTCTAACGAGCTGATGTGCGACAAAACGACTCTTCCAATCCTTGACATACTACCGGACAACCAGGTCATGGATAGGCAAAGCCTCATTTCAAGCTGCCTTAGCTCACCTCATCAAAAAGCTCTTTTATCTGAACTCGTGCGTCAATTTCACGACCCAAGGTAACGAAGATCCCGTGTTCCGCAACTTGCTTGATGAACCCTCGAATTGTTTCGCCTTCCTTCAGATCGCCGATACTCGCTATTTCAGGATCGATGACAGGCTCATCTCGTCTGGGTTGAAGACGCGATGGCCGAGTAGATAGTGTGAGCTGCCTCCTATCTTTGTCGACGGCGATGACCACTGCTTTCAGAATGTAGTCGGCTGGTGGGAATGCCTTGCCGGATTCGAAGTCGTCGTCGACGTCAGTTGGATGTAATGTACCAGACACTGTGTTTGTGAGCTTGACAAGCGCACCACGACGACCATGATGAAGGACGCGACCCTGGACAATTTGGCCTATCTGTATCGTGGCTAGATCTAAAGGTATCTTCTGTGCCAACGTTATCTTCTCCTTGGGTTTTGTGGCTATCCGTACGAATCCCCTCTCTGGATTACGTGAAACAACGACGAGGTCTTGCAGTTTCTCGCCGACCTGCAACGACGCACGAAGTTGTGCGACAGAGACTCCGCGCCGATTCGCAAGGTTGTTAAGTGAGATTACAGTACGAACTTGACTTGGTCGAAGAGTTACGATAGCTTTCTCGTTCTGCACTTCCGTAATATCACCTTCGACGGTGTCTCCGATGCCGATGCTGGCAATGTTTTCAATGGATGCCAAATAATTAGGAGCAGTCTGTCTTATACTAGCCACAATACGAGATGTTTCAGGATCGATGGACATGATCCTCACTTGCACCGGTTTGCCTATCGGAAATGCCGTTGAAAGGCCTACCGCAGTTTCACTAAGTTCGTGGTCAGTGGAATTCACTTCGCATACGCAATGTAGCCGACCTGGCTTCCCCTGCAGGTACCACAGCTTTAACATTATTGTAGAACTCGACCTGCAAACTTTTATCCGATGCCCTGAAAACGACTGCATGCGTAACAAGGCCAACTCGGGCGTCCTCAAACTTCGATATGATCGGTAAAGCTGATTCGAGCAAGGTCTTTTTGGCTGTCAGAACAATCCGTTGACGTTGCGTATCAACTACTAAGACCTAAATCGGAAGTTCAAAAATAAGCTGTGCCCTGGGCAAAATTGAAAATGAAGTGACGCTTACACGACACTTTATGCTTCCACCTGGTTTAAATCGCCTTTGTGGTTGTTTCAGCTGGATATCTGCGTAGTGATTTGGCCAGATGACCCCGTCTACAGATCCCGAGATGGAAACGAACATGGCGGAATCGGTCAACCTCTTTACTGCTCCCTTGAGGACTTCGCCAACCTGAACTTCCCCGACCTGCAGGAATTTCTGCTCTAGAACTGACGGGCGAAGCGAGAGCTGCAAGAGCCCGTCGAAGTGAAAATGCCCAGTAACACGTGCCCTGTGAACTGTGCCCACTTTCCAGGGGCCGGAAGAAGATGACAACGTTGGAACGTGCTCATCTGATGTATGCGAGATCTATAACACATGTTTGATTACTGCGACAAGGATGAGAGTGTGCGAGACTATCGTACGTGGACAAAGCCTTCAACACCAGAGGCGACTTCTACAACAAGTCCGCGCTCCGATTCTACCCTTATTACCTTCACTGCGTCCAGGATAGAGCCAGTCGGATATATCTCATCGAGGTTGTGATTTAGACCATCATCCATTCCCGCAGTGTCCTTTGGCACTAGTTTGAGAACATGGCTGGCCAAAGACAAAGCAAATTTGGGTGGTGTTGCAGTGATAGCATAAAGAACGCGTGCTTTAAGCTTCTGTCCCATTTTGTAATTCCGTTCGGGATGCCCTGGCAGCAGGTGAAACTGGTCGATCGTACCACCGAAGTAGCCCATGATTTGTAAATTTAGACCATCTGGGAGTACCGCTGTCACAAGGGACTGTACTTGCGTCCCAGGTAGTATTGACGAGGCATTCGTGACTTCTGAAAGCTAGGATTAATCGATTCAGGTACCTAAAAAACTGCAGGTGGAGATGTGCACACCGAAGCAGTCATTAACGACGATGCGTTTACCGAGCATGTACATGTTCTGCCATTTGCAGTCGTCTTGGATATGGATATATCAAGCAGATGGCCCACGCGTATCCTCTCTGGATTTTCAAACGGCCCTTGCTTGGCATCTTTAAACGACAGGAAGCCATTGATATCAGAGACACCAAGGTCAAGAATATACCCATGATCTTCTTTGCTCTTCACAGCTGCCGACATGGTCTATCCAAAATAGAATATGAGTAAGAGATAGAAGGAATCGGAATAGGTCGAACATACAAAACCAGCTCGAAGGTCGGCTTTTGATACTCCTGCATTCACTTTCTCGGGAACCAGGCTGAGTTCGATCCTCCGACTAGCTTTGTGAGCTTCGTCACGAATACGCCCTAATGGTGTGGTATCTGTAGCTCCTGGAAGATGAATAGCAGAAACAATGGCCCGTACATAAGACCCTGGGCGAAACATCTGGAACAGCTCTGGAATGCTAGATGAGGCACCGGTACCAGATCCTTCTTCTTCGTCTGACGAGGAGGCATCATCGACTTCTCCCATTTCCTCCAGCAGTGCTGTCAGCTGCGTTGATATCTCGGTGATGGGAACATGCGCAAAGAGCTGGTTTGGTAGAGATATGATTAGGGCAAGCGACTCCACCGACACTACTTGGCCAAGAATCTTCATCCCTACAGTCACTCGCTGCAAAGAAGTTAGAGCGCACAACTGCTAGAAATCAAGCATATAAGCTGCGCACTTTATAATTGAGGTGTTCCACACGGATTTTCTCGCTTTTCTCATCCTTCGATGCCCTGTGCTCTGCCTTGTCGATATCCGATTTACGCCTCTTTCGCTTCGTGGGTTTGTCCTGTCAGTCGATTTGGATTCAATGGACAAACTGTGCATAGAGTTGAACTACACTGACTTCAAATAGCTCCTTATCAGCTTCTTTGACGGCTTCGGCACGAATAGCCTTCACCTCCAGTGGGGTAAAACTCGTTCCACCGCCGCGAGGGAAATCAACCTCTTCTGGAATAGCTGGAAGAGAGACGTCTGCCTTACTCTTCCCTTTCTTGTCCGTGCTCTCCGTCCTTGTCTTTTTAGATCTTGGGTTACCCGGCGCATCGTCCAAAACGCGCTTCTTGCTGGCGACCATGATTCCACAAGTACCGCAAGTCAAGAATCGTTGAATATAAGCGCTGCGTAGCTTGAACCAAATATAGCGCGCGGTCTACAATAATCTGTGAGACCAAACGAGCAGAAACATAGAGCTTTGGGCAAGAGGAGGACTGAATGGATGAGCCTATAGCTTGCTAGTGGAGGAGCATTCCAAAAATTTCAGCCACCGTGATCGGGCAGCGCAATCTTGATGCGTGACGCTTGATGTTACAGTATCTGGCGCTTAGTTTGCTCTTTCAAGTTGTCATCCTGCCACCGGTACCTCGCTTTACAGACTTTCAGAGGACACAATGGGTAAGAAAACCATATCATTATCATTGTTTACTTGCTGTGTTGACCGAAAAGATACGCTCAGACTACCAGGTATGCTAACGGCCTGGTCTTGGGAACACCCATCGCTCACTGTTTTCTAGAACCGAGTTGGCTCCAAGTTTGGTGGGGGAGGTGTCGCAGGTGCATCCGAGACAAATGTTGACAGGCGTGAAAGATTGAGAAAACTTGCCCTTGAGACAATTGATCTCGCGAAGGTACGTTGTATACCTTCTCCAGAGACTCGTCAATAACATGCTTCTTTTAGGATCCATATATCCTGCGCAATCATCTCGGTTCACTTGAATGTCGTCTCTGCCTTACGTTGCACACAAATGAAGGCTCGTATCTTGCACATACTCAAGGGAAGAAGCACCAGACAAATCTTGCGCGCCGAGCTGCCCGTGATCTCAAGGAGACACAATTGATGATTGCTCCTGCACAGAGCAATGTCCAGCGAAAAGTCTTTTTGAAGATAGGAAGACCCGGGTACCGTGTCACAAAAGTACGGGATAGGGACACTGGGAAGGAGGGCATGATGGTGCAGGTGCATCTACCCCAGATCAAAGCGGATGTCATACCGCGAAGACGATTCATGAGTGCTTGGGAGCAGAAGAGAGAACCTCCAAACAAGGCTTACCAATATCTCATTGTACGCCTGGGTTATTGATTTTCATGTAACACTCAGAACTAATTTTTCCTATGGTAGGTTGCTGCCGAGCCGTATGAGACTATCGCGTTCCGCATTCCTGCTCGCGAAATTGAGGATGAGTCAGATGATGCTGGTTACTGGAACTGGTCCCACTGGGACCCTGACACTAAGCAGTACAGTTTTCAGTTCATGTTCCGTCTTCTTTACTGATTGTATCATCGAATCCGTGCGATGCAGTCGAGATTTCCCCAAATGTAGGTATTCATTCTGTAAAATTATTAAGCAGTACATGAGCAGCATACTGCCTAACTAGATCAGGGACTGCCTTCGACGAATCCATCGTAGGTCCGCGCTCTTGTGTGTGATGCAAGCTGAAGCAGCGATTAAAAACGGTGCTGGATTACGGTATGAAGGGTAACTTACCGCAGAATTTTCCCTTATCACCCGGTCGGATACAGGGTCACCACTATCGTAAGTATACGCTGATTCTAGAGGGTACTTGTAGAAATCTTCAATGTCTCCACTGCATAGTGGAAATGAGAAGCCCTACCATGAGATACGTCAGCTGTTTTGGTTGCGATGCTTCTGGCCTGCCTCATGGTATTGGTGAGGATAATCACTACACGGGTGTGAGCTCTCCCTTCGTTCGCTCCTGAGATCTCACTTACCTTGCGTCCCCACCTTCTGCATTTTTACAGCATCCTCGATGTCATTATAAATTTAGTGATTGTCTGTACCCTCGTAGTCAGGTAGGTTCCGTCTTATGCATTTATGGCTCGCTGGCGCATATACATCCCGAGGACTGGTTGGCGATAAGTACTGCGACGTGGCTCACGAAGACAGTGAGGACGAACACCACAGCTGAGAACTTCATGATGACTACCGGAATCGCAAGATGACTTTCGGCAAGGTAACAGTAGGGTATTCCGTGCAACATGTTCAACCCCCTCTACATTCCCGCGAGCACATAGAAGTCCAATGACCTACCACATAAGTCCCACATACAACAGATGCGCCTTTGGATGCACCCTGATGCACGTTTGCCAGGGCCAGCTCTCCCCACATCAATTGATTTTACCAGTGAGTCACTCTAATGACTCAGTCGTACTTCCCTCGTGTTGCCATGCTGTACATGGACGGCAATTGCAATCACACCGCCACAGCTGGTCTCGCTTGGCTTCGCCACTTACATATGACCTTGAAAATGATACTATCTATCCACAGATTCTCGCATAGTCCTTGTGGAAAAGAAGTTCAACACGTTCGGATGTTCACTCACGCTGGACTGCGGGATGTCATTTACTCATAACGATGCAGTTGAGTCAGGATGTCCTTGAGATATGAAACTGAATCATTTGGTGTGTGGACAGGCTATCTAGCACGACTTCTGGATCTCGTAGCCTGGCAGTGTCAAACCATCATATAGGACCTACCATAGGCTGGTATATGTATACTTGTAATTGATGCCTCTGGCGTTGGTTTTTGTGCACCGAATTTAGGACTTATCGGAGACAATTGTGGTGTGACCCCGTATGCGTGCCGCCAGTTGCCAGCGTTCCCAAGGTCATCAAGATCGAATAAAGCATTACTACCAAGCACACAGTATCAGAGTACCAGATTACATACAATAGCGCTACCGAAGCTACAGCAAGACGAGAAATGGGAGTAATACAGATGGTATGACCTACAACAGTTAGCAGAATAACCCACAAGCTTACAACAGAGATCTAAAGTGCTAATTAGTATTACGGTGACCAATCAAGTGAGATCGGATTATCTTGCGCAAAGAGTGTATCCAAACACCTCATTCTTCGGTAGATCGTGAAATGACCAAACAGAATATGAGTGAATAGAAAAATCGGAGTCAGTAGGAGCGTTCATAGCCAAGTACTGCTCCATGCTGCGCTCTTTCATCTCGTTTAGATGGTCATGTCCTAGTGAGCTTGCTCAATTTTCGCCCGACTTTTTTCTCCTTTAAAATCTGTGCCCTTGGTTCCTTCCGGACGTCGTCCTTGGACCAGACCGCCGTTGCCATCTTCTCGACGACCTTACTCTTCCCCACACCATGGGAAGGTTGAACAACTTGAGCAGCGAACAAGGCCGCACTACCACTGGAAGCTGGAACATCACCCGCAGGTTTAGAAGTAGTGGTAGAACCTCGCTTGCGTAACAGATTGGGTCCTGCAGAGATCGGTATGGCCTGAGCGCGACCTTGGCTTGCATGATTGGTAGGCGTCTGGCTTGAACTAACTCGCTGAGCGGACTTCGGTGTCTCATGTTGCAGCATCTGTCCATTCCTGTGAATGTGGCCATCACGTACACCGTGTTCGTCCTCTGAACGAGTGCTCTTGGATTGTTGTTGGGCCTGCAGCGCAGCGCCAGCCTTTCGTCTATCCTCCAATGGCCGAAGCGGAGTAGGCATCACAAGTTGCTTTGGAATGTGACGTGGAGGTAGCGAAGCTTGCGATTGCACACTGGGCGCAGGATGGCGAGGCAGAAGAGAAGCGTCTGGTTTGGGGAGCGAAGTGGCAGGAGTGCGAGTAATGGGCTCATTCTGCAATTCACTCTCTCCCTGTGCATGAGACATGGTAATAGGCCGCGCATTGACTTGGCGAGGAGACTGATGGCGGTCGCCGGATACCGCGGCATATGGTCGTGGAGAGGCGCGTTGAACGGATTCTAGAACCCGAGGTGCGAGCGTCATAATAATCGGTTCGTCAATTTCGCACCCATCGTACGGGTTTTCATCTACTGAACCTTGATCTGCGGGAGGTCGTACTTCGGGCCGAGTGGGAGATTCGAACCGAACATGAGATCTCTGAGACGGACGCTGCTGTAATGGTGGTCGGAGAGTGGAGTCGAAGGTGGGTGGGACGGAAACCATCGGGATGGTAGAAGCCCGCTCATAGGGAGCTTGAGTTGGCGCACTTTGCATTTCTTGACGAGGATATAAATGCCGTGAAGCCATCTGTCCAGGCAAAGGAGATACTTCATGCGCATGTTCCACTTGTTGCTGATCCGCAAGATATTGCCTGTGATCCTGAGGTTTGACGGAACCCGGAGACGAATGGTATGCTTGAGCTGATGGTTGTGATTGTAGATAAGGCGCTTGAACTGCTTGGTATAGTGCAGCCGAAGGAAAAATCTGCCCAGGCTCGACACTGAGCGACGGCATTGAGGACTTGTGCGTAGCCTTGTGGAGTGTCTGTGAGTGGAAATGCCATTTTCGAAAGAAAACGACGACATACCCGCCGTCCTCTCCCTGCACTCTGACTTCCGTGCATCAGCAGATCCGATATAGCGCAATCGGCATCCGCTTTTCTCTGACTCATAGAGCGTGCTGCTTCATACGGTCCACCATGGTGCCACGCAAGGCCTCGAGGATCAGTTTCATCAAGCTCGTCAATGCGGTCGAGGTCGCGCGGAGCACTAACACTTGGACGTCGGCTACGTGTACGCTGGATACTCTGAGTGGAGTTTTGCTGTATGCTTCGCCCACGCTGATCATGGGCATGTGTTTGCGATTGGCTGCGCGTGTGAGTTGGCAGCTCGGGTTTCCGCCCTGGTGCACGAGTCGGCGCCGTGACTGAGCGATTCAAGACTCCGAGTGCAGGGGAGAAATGTGTACGTTGTTCAGGTGCTGAGTTATTGCGCGACAGAATCTCTGGAGGGAGCGCAGCTATGGCAACAGTGCTACGATGTGAAGAGGCAGATACATCGTCTTTGCCTAATGTACGGGGAGGCGGTGCTGGAGACGACGAACGTGGAAGGGTAGAAGTTTGGCTTGTCGCTGAAACGCCTACAGTAGAGGAGATAGGAGAAAGCGATTTATCCTCGGTCGCTTGCGCATGAAACGGAGTCGGGATGGTTGAAGATGGAGGCGTAGAGGGTTCAAGGGGAGATGAATTCGAGGACGAGGTCGAAGAGGGTGGGGACGCTCCGGGCGTAGGTAGGGAATGGGAGGAACAACTACTGGCGATTGACTCAGATTCGGAATCTGTACTAGATGAAGGCGACATAGCAGGTGGTCGCCACATAGGATAGATTGGAAACATGGAAGAAGCGGAGACAGCAGGCGGAAGAGTCCTTGACGTAGGAGGGGGCCTAGGGGGCAGGTGCACGTATGGTGCAACACCATGAGACATAGCACGAGAAGCTGACGTCGCGTAAGGCGCGGGCTGTAACCCGAAAAACCGCTCGGGCTGCACCATATGGGCACCACAAGCGGGCTGAAGCGATAAAGGAATGTTGCGCATGTTAGCTGAATGCGCAGGCGCGGCGTCAGTGACCTTCGACAGAGGTGACGAACGAACTGAACTGACGTGATATCAACGGGGCAGGACAGATCTGCTCGTCGGGAGTCATGATGAAGTGAGGATTGCTCAGTGGATCTGGGGAGAAGGCCAGATCGTTCAAAAAATGCTGAGGAAAAGGTCCCGCTGCCACCGCTACTGGCACAGCATCCGTATTAGAAGATGTACGAAGCGCACGCGGAGGGTGGGGATAAGAGAGAGAATCAGATATGATTTCGTAGGGGGGTGGGGGTGGCGACGACGCGGGACCATGCGGACTTGCTGCGATGCGAGGATAGTCTACGAACTGCAAACCATCAGGATCCGGCAGGAAATTGGGGTCACTGTGAAGATGATCCAGGTGCTCGTGGATGTGCGGGAAGGGAAATCCTGCGACCATATCGCAGCTGAGGAGGGGAGGATGGCGGGAGGGAGAGAGAGAGCGACGGGGTACTATAGAGACTGGGAGAGAAGCATATTATGAGGGCAGGCGCCCAAGCATCATACACGGGCTCGAGCTCTCTCGCCGCCACATCCGGCAAGGCCCACGCGCAGCCAAATAACGCGTCAACACGCGCTGGCCTATCCCAAACGCGTCCTGCGCTCATCTCATTGTTCCACCTTCTATTATCATGGATGTTGCCTCTCTTCGCGCTGAGATCAAGGCATGGGAGCGGGAATTCAGGGGCATGCACTCTCGCAATCCCTCTATCCAAGAAATCAAGGATCAGCCAGCCATAGGTATCGTCACATCCTGTCTCCTGTTATATTCTTCATCTTAACATCCGCCGCGACCACAGCGGCCAAGTACAAGCTATACAAATCTCTTTCAAAGTCATCCGTCTATGCTCCCATCGTAGGGCCATCTACTTCCCGTTCTTCCACTCCCCCTGGATCACAGCCGCGTCAAACTGCTCCAGCATCCACCAGTCTCTTCGCAAAGTCCCGTGCCGTCAAGGTCGATCCCCCCAGCCAGACTTCCAACCCATTTTCTCCAGTGAAGAACAAGGACAAATCTAGAGACATTAGAGATCACGGCACTGTTCAATCAGTCAAACCATCTTCCGATCTCAACCCATTTACAACTCCAACCAAACCAAAACAGCATATAAACTTCCAACCCTTAGCCCAATCACGAAGTCCTTCTCCTGAGCCTTTCCCGCTGATTCAAACCGTACGACCTTCCTCTCCAGTCCTACACACACCCACCGCTCGTTCTGCCGTGACCCGCGCTCGAAAACGCCTTCGCGGCGAGCCGGTCTCTCCGTCTCCTGTAAAAGACAAACGTGTCCGTGCTGATTATCAGCGGTCGCTGAATTTTACGAGCTCGACTTACGATAGCGATGACGACGTGTCTCACGAGAATGGACACTTAGTAGCAAATGGCAGCGAGACATTCATGGAAGCCACACCAATGAAACTGCCTCCAGGGGGCAAGGCGTTCAGACTACTATTCGATGAGGTTCTTCCGGCATCACAGGAGGCCTCGAGGCAACCTGCTAGTCGCGCACTCTCACGTAATAGGCCGCCTGTAGATTCAAAAAGATTTAGTAATAGGAGGAAACGCTCAAGAGCCTTCTCGCCGTCCTCCGGGGAGGACGAAGACGGGGACTGGTCGAGGAGCGGGAAGTTAAAGGGCCTCATGACATCCATTACCGTCCGTCCCACTGCTGAAGATACGAATATACACGAAAAATTGTCAAATCAACGAGGCAGCAAACGTATTCTTCCTCGGGCTGTACTTCCCCCGAAAGACGACTTGCGATCAGATGTAGGACCTTCGAGGGGCCAGGGACCAAAGCACAAGGTGAACGCTGCACTCGGTGATAGGATAAGCATCTCTCAACCAGGTCGCTCTGCTGTCAAACGCCCGTTAGGGAGCGAATTGCAGACGCGTGGCTCCGATGAGCTAGACAGCCTCATGGCTGGAAAAAATTTCTCGCATCGTCTCCCACTTCTTCCGCCTTCACCA
The DNA here is from genome assembly GCF_000313525.1 of Fibroporia radiculosa. Classification (NCBI taxonomy): domain Eukaryota; kingdom Fungi; phylum Basidiomycota; class Agaricomycetes; order Polyporales; family Fibroporiaceae; genus Fibroporia; species Fibroporia radiculosa. The sequence continues at coordinate 66,192 of NW_012133442.1, read as the reverse complement.
CCTGCAGAATCGTCGCGATCGTATGCAAGTAATTCAAAGGATCCAAGCAGGAATAAGGCGGCGAGTGCGTTCAGTCGAAAGAAGGCTAGACTTCTTGAGCATGCAGGTGGTGACGAGAGCGATCATGGAGACGAAAAGAGCGATGCCGATGACGGGCCAGTCAAAATTGTGGAGCATTCTTGGCATTCGCGAAAAGCTCAATGCGTAAAGGCAGGTGGCGAGCCAGTCGATGATTATTTTGACTGGTCTCATTCTACCCCTCGGCTTGCCTCACCGGTCTCGAGGGAACTTGCTGCCGAGGCTGGCACTATCGATGTCCAGCTACCAGACGAATTGAAGCGCATTTTGGCATTGTCCTTATCACAGGATGCAGACAAGGAGCAGAAGAGGCTTGTAAACGGCCTTTTATATGGAAGGAGACAGATACACTACGATCCTAAGAAGGGAGAGATCTGGGATATCGGCGAGGTCGATGATAGCACGGATGATATAGCGAAAGACTCTGAAGAAGATTGGGAGAGTGAACCCATACCATGGGAGATAGGTGAGCTCTAGAGCCCTCGAATATCGACGCGGACTTGTGGCGTGGTGCTGCTGTATGTCCCTTTGTTGATTTAAGAGTGCCTTGCGACTGAGTGAATATTATCAGACGGGGTCCCATGTTTCCGACCAATTGCATGGGTCGTATCTACGTACTTTCGGGATGCGGGCGGTTGAATCTCCGTTGCATTCAGGTTGACCGGCGTCGTCAGCTGCAGCGCGTTCAGAGCGTGTCGCGACTTGCGCGTGGCACGTGCACCGTGTTATGGGCGGCCATCGCGTTCGACCACAGCTAAGATGCTGCTGCACTCGCGCATTTGCCTCATTGTTCCTGCATGCAAAACATATATCTCGACATGTTTGCGGCTCTTCACAATGCGATATCATTATATCATTATCTCTTCCCCTAAATAGGCTGCTCCATGCCAAGATGCCACGAAGTATACCCCTGACATCTCCCCGAAGCCCCTCACAACATTGAAGCACCTCGGCCGCTCCTAGATTGTGCCTGCGTTACCTATACAAACGCTCGCATACACTTCTTGCACGAGATTGCGCGTTGGATTCTTTTGATAGATCCCTCCACCTGGCTTACAGCCGACTAGCCTGCCACTGACCGACCCTCGTCCTGACGATCCGCGCGCATCGTTGTCAATAAGTACCAAGCTATCCCTGGATTAACGCTATGTCTTCCTCTCCAAACCTTTCCCGTCGTTCTTCTCTTGCGGACCGGATTGCCTCTGCTATTCCACCTATTCGACCTCGTCTTCCCAGTCTTCGCTCTCGCAAGTCGAACCTTTCTGCATCTTCCCTGAACGCTCAAGTCGACCTTCGTCAGGGCTCGTATTATCGTCCTTATTCTGTTTATCAACAAACCATGTTTCCAGTAATTTTGCGAGATGCAGACGCGACTAACAAACTATTGGAGTCCATTCTCGATGGCCCCGGTGGGCGGCGCTCCCTCGGTCGCCTGGCGCGCACCTGTAACGCACTCAAGGAACCCGTGCTTGATATTCTCTGGCGCGATCTTGATACGTTGACACCCCTTATTGGCCTATTCCCCAGCACAATTCTCAAACGAGCTCGCCGTCCCGGACTCGGATTGGTACGTTGTTTCACACCATGTAATATGGATCTGTGATCTCAGACTGCTTTCATTAGACCAAGAACCCTGAGCCTAGCGACTGGAATCGTCTTTTGGCATACGGAGAGCGCGTGCGTAGTGTGTCCTACGTAGAGGCGTCAGGGAATATCTCCCCAACGATATTCCCTATTCTGGAGGAATTATGCCCGAAGCCGTGGATTCTGCCGAATCTGACTTCGCTTACTTGGAAGTCGGAAACTGCGGCTGGATTAGAACGTTGCAGACTCTTCATGTGCCCCGAACTGCGGAATCTGACCCTGGAGGTTGGCACGAAGCACCCGAGGCTCCATGATCTGCTCATGGAAATTGCTTCCCACACGAAACTCTCGTCCTTCTCCTTTACCATCCACACCAACCTTCCGGATAATTTTACTGATATCTTCGAGCACAATGTTGCGCTCGAGAAGGTTGCAATTGCAGCCCCAGGTGCTTTATCGTCCCGAGTAGGATCATGGGCGGCATCACTCCCCAACCTGCGCAGCTTCCAGATCGATTTGACTGGTCGCACGTCTACCGCAGTTGAAGGCTTTTTCGACGATATCATTCCTGGTTCGGGTTATTCCACTCCGAGTTCGGTCGGTGGGACGGATAGCGGTGTCTTCTCAGCCGACGAATTTGACTTCTCCGAAATGCGCAAGTCCGCAGTCCACCTCACGCGTGACGGACCTGGACACGGCGCGTTTGCTCAACTCACCCAGCTGCAATTGTCTGGCGAGGTATCGAACATCGCAACATTCTTGAGGCACATCACAAGCCCATTGTCTCAACTCGAGCTCGTCATCGACGACCCTCCTGCATCGGAAGACTGGCATGACGTATGCGAGCTTGTGTGCGACCAGTTTTCGCATACCTTGCAGGTCTTTCGGGTGAGCCCCACCTCCGCGTCGAAGTTCAACGAGCTTGTACGATCGACGTCGAGAGGAGGCGAGACGCCAACACGGCATTTACCTCTAACCTATCTTGGCCCCCTTCCGCATCTCCATCGTCTTGATATCGATCTCCCGGAGTCTGTGATCTTTCGGGATGCAGATATCATACACCTTGCCCGGATATGTCCATCTCTTGAAATCCTCCGCTTGTGTCCTCTCGCGCGATTTTCACAAGCAGTTGGACCCCCGTCTTTGACAATGGAGAGTCTCGCTCACCTGACGCGTGCATGTCCCCGTCTCCACACACTCGCGGCAGTAATCAATGCGCTGGAAGGTTCGGAGGAGATTTTTGACACCCATGCCGTTTCTTCGAGGTCATTGCTGCGACTGAACGTTGGGCATTCGTGGATCAAAGATCCCTTCCAGGCTGCTGTACTTCTCAGTCATTTGGCGCCGTATCTTGAAAGCGTCAAGTGGTTCCATGAGAAAAATCGAGCTGGAGCTGTCGAGACCAATGCGCTCGCCTGGCAGAAAGTCTCCGAATTCCTCCCGCACCTTCAGAACATCCGATTGCTTGAGCGGAGACATCAACCACAACCTCAGGTGTATGTCCCTCCTCAAACTGCGGAGAAGGAGGTTGACGCAACTGTACTCTTGATCGACGAGGGTGTGCTGGCTCAGCCGGAGCTCGTAGAGGAAGGAATTCAAGTCACGGTGGAGGCAGCCGATTTTTCAGTTCAGGTGGAACCTGAAATGGCGTCAGTATCTATCGATGCGACACCGGTGCTCGTTGATACTGGTTCGCTGGTTATACCGTGCTTAGTGGAACACGCTGTTCAGGCGTCGGTGGAATCTGAATCTTCTTCCAAAGCAGACGTGCTCTCACACCATATCGCGGATTTCGAAACGACCAAGGTCGACGCTCCTTCAATACTATCTTACCTTCCATCACCTGCGTTGGGGTTAATGTCACTGACCTCCCGAGTCGTTCGCTTCTACACGCTCCCCTTCCGATACATGTTCTCCCTTATGCCTGCGTACTCTCAATCTCAAAATCACTCCATGCAAATAACGGGAGACTTGAAAGACATGATACCCGGTGGAATCAATGACGAGATCGTTCAGGAAAAACAGCATAATGGAACAAATCTGGCGAATTCAGATGTCCCTCAACTTGTCGGTCTATGATTCTTTGTTATGCCAAACGCTGTATGCTTACATATGTATATGACACTCGCCTCGGACGTAGGACACTGCTTATGACTATGCTTATTCGAATGAAAATGAATCCACTGTGCTTCAAGCTGGTAATAGTCTCGAGACCGACGCAGTCGCAGTACGAGCAGAAATACGACAAGGTCACGTGCGGCGTGAATTTCTGAGCGCTCAGAAAGGCAGTCATGAAACAGGCGCGAGCGCGACGCGTCAGTCTAATAACCCGGACACTACCACTCGGACCGCACGCCAGCTTGCGCTGCCCATCTCTTATTCAACTTACGCTATGGCTGAGAATAGGAAACAGGAGAAGGACTATACAAAGGAGGTGGACGAGCTCTTACCAGAAGCAAAATCTCTCGCTCAGGTGCGTCCCCGCTCGTACATCGCCACTCCATAGTGACCGTGTATGTTCAAATCAGTCGGGGAAAGTACAAGCCGCCCTTGATAAACTATTTTCTCTAGAGAAACAGACTCGAAATGTGCGTATACATATCTAACATGATCGCCTTGCTTCTAAACAACATTACTTATGAAGGCATCGGATGCGGCGTCTACTACTCGACTGGTTAGAGCAATTTGCGAAATTTGCTATGAAGCCCGAGACTATGCACTTCTTAACTCGAGTATAAACAATCTCAGCAAGAAACACGGCCAGCTCAAAGCATCGACGCAAGCCATTGTCGAACAAGCAATGGGCTGGCTTGATGATATCCGGAAACGCGAGGGTGATGAGAAGTGGTTAGAGCTGATTGAGACGTTACGGACTGTTACAGAGGGGAAAGTGCGCACATTTCTGACGTTGCGTTATCAAGTCATTCATATCATTTGCATAGATTCTCTTAGAAACACCACGAGCGCGTGTGACCCTGCAGCTCACGCTTTACCATGAGTCGCTAGTCACGAATCCCAAATCTGGCTCCACCTCGACTCCCAAAGAGATCCTCCAGACAGCGGCCGACTTATTGTCGGATCTTCAAGTCGAGACCTACTCTTCGATGGAACGACGGGAGAAGACAGAGTTCATTCTGGAACAAATGCGATTATTGATTGCGCTTGCACGGATCAAGGACGCTGAGGTTGGTCAGGAGGGAAAGAAAGATTCCATTGGGGGTGGCGAGGCTGAATGGGTGAAAGTCCGGGTCGGAGGGAGGAAAGTCAACGAGTCATTCCTCAAAGAGAAGGAGAACGAAGTATGTTTAGCCCTTCATTGCACCAGCTAGATCCGCTTATCCATTTCTCCAGGATCTCAGGTTTAAGTATTATGACATGATGATCCAGTATGCTCTCAAGCAGAGCGCATACCTAGATGCTGCCAAACACTATCATAAAGTCTGGGAAACGCCTTCTGTCAAGGAAGACGTTGTTGGCCGGGGCCGTGAGGTAATTCTCTCTTAGCCTACGACGGCAAATTCTAACTATTTTTCATTCAGGCTCTCGAGCATATCGTGTACTATGTAGTCCTTGCTCCTCACGATAACGAACAATCAGATATGTTACACCGACTCTTCAAGGATCCAGCCCTCGAAAAGTTAGAACTTCATTAGTGCGTAATGGTCAAGTTTTTTTATGTCCCGTTAACTGAATGACATCTATAGTGCACTCATTAAATGTTTTACGACACCAGAACTGATGAGATGGCCTGGGATTGAATCCATTTACGGGCCTCATTTGCGGAAGACCAGCATATTTACGGATGACAAGTTGTGGGAGGACCTCCACACACGGGTCATTGAACATGTAAGCTAAATATATCGTTTTGTGCATACCATCTGTTTCTAACAAGCAATTCCACCCAGAACATCCGTATAATTGCTCAGTACTACACGCGGATCACATTACCTAGACTGACCTCACTTCTCGACCTGACCCAACGAGAGGCTGAGGAGATATTATGCAGACTGGTGGTATCTGGTACTGTCTGGGCGCGGATTGATCGACCAACAGATATAATAAATTTCCGAAGTAGCAAGAGCGCGGAGGACGTGATGAACGACTGGAGTTCAGACATGCAACGACTCCTTGGTCTGGTAGAAAAGACTTGGATGGGTGTAAATGCTGCGCAAGCGGCGCAGTCACGGGCAGTAAAAGCATAGTTGTCTTTGCTCTATTGAGCAGTATTACGATAATAGTATTGAGACTCATGGGCTACGAGGGATGACCCTCAGGTAATCTGCCGTTTTCGTAGCAAGCTCAGCTTTGGTATACGGCGTTTTGGGGATGGCACTAGTCAAGCCAGCCGGCGTGATTTTCCTCTCGGTGAGCAGCGGTGCGTAAGTGGGTCGAATGCCCTTCTGCCAAAGCCGAACATAATCTTGCCCACGAGTCCAAGGTGCCGGTGGACCCTCCCTCTCAACGATCGCCTTCCATCGTTTCCGCGCCGCATTCTCTCCAGCATTGATCTCGTCACTCTTGGCCCAAGAGTCAAGAGCCTCCTCTTCCTTCCGGAAAGCTATTTCGACCTGTGACGGGCCGAACTCGATACCGTAATGTTGCGCCTCAAGAAGAGCGAACTTGGAAGCAAACTGTTGCTCAGACCGGAGAGACCGGAACTGAGATACAGCAGATAAGTAGGCTTTCGTCAGTGGCTGGCCGTGGCTGAAGTGCAGATTGACTGCGAAACGGACAGCGCTGTTCAAAGTCAGACAACGACGACATAAGAAGAGAGGCCAAGGAGTGTGCGTACTCTTCTGGCATAGGATTCCTGCCCCGTTGAATTAACCGTGTCCACTCCTTCCCTTGAATTGGGTGTTCTTCTTGGATACCCGCACCTTCTACAAGGGTGGTGGCACGGAACGCCTCGAATGGGTGGTCACGAAAGAACTGTCTGCGAATAGTATCCTCCGCGTAATGAACAGGTGCAGGACGATTTCGAGCCTTTTGCGAAATAGATTTCGTGAAAGAGGCTGGGGATGATGGCGTAGGAGGGAGATCGTATTGCGATCGAGCGGGAGGTGCCTTTGGAGGGAGAGGGAGCGGAGGGTAGCTGAGGACAGCCTGATACCATGCTGGCTCTTTCTTGAGATAACCTTCACGAAGGAGACGAGATGCTTGTTTATGGACCTGGGACGCAATCCGCCTCGACATCGTCACTTGTCGCGTCCACCGCGTCCTCTGACGCTTCACCCTTCGAGCCACTGGAAGCAAATATGACTATACAGCGTCGTGCTCGTGACTTGGACCGACGCGCCACCTTGGCATAGTTATTCACCCCAGTAGACTCAGCTATGTTGAACTTAACTTGTGTTGCGGCGACATGCTAAACCAGACAGTACTGCAAGCTCGATTATCTGTTCGACAACATACGGAACTCTATCATTACACCGCTACGTTATTAGGGCGTTATAATGATTGCTAAGTAAAGGATCACAGGAGGCTCGTGAGGCTAGAATGAGCGCATTGTCGGCATTCTCTGGTGTCCAAATTGCTGTAAAAGACACATACCTGCAAGACGGGATACGCTATGTGATCTTGCCCCGTTCATTTGTTCTTTGGTGGCTCCACGCAACTGCATGATGACCAGGAGCAGTTTCCGGTACTAGCATCCTTGCCGGCGCACTCGAATGTGTCCTGCACATGGCTAAGATGCCTGAATCATATCCGAAAGAGCCTACTCACATTCATTCCAGATTGAGCGGTGAAGATCGTATGAGGCGAAGGGTAGAAAGTGGTTTGTGCTAGTGGTCGCGGACTGAATATCATGGCAGAGTGGTGGTCTCGTATCGAGAATGGTGCAACTACGTGGGTCGCAGCTCGCTTTTCAAGCCGAGCTACCGATCATGGGTTCTGAAATGTTTGTAAAAGGTAGTGAAATTGCCTGTGTTTTATTGGCGCAACCGTTCAAGTGCCGGGATGCATTATAGGTGCCGTAATTTAAACTGACCACCGCTGATCCACTCAATTGGGATTTGACACCTCTCTTCAACAGCCTTCGCATATGTCATTGGTCATAGTGCGATCTCAGGGTTACCGTCTGTATTATGAGTTATCACGAAGTACGTGTTATATTGCTACAGCTTCAGGGTGGTTGTAGGCCAGCAAACTTGTATTTTCTTCCCTTGGTCTGGCTTGTTGAGTGTCGTCTCACGGTCAAAGATATCCACTGAATTTAGAACACAGATGTCAGACTTGGCACCAGGTGCTAACTGTCTATAGCAACCAGCAACGAATTCGCGAGCAGCGATTGGCACCAGCACCAAATACCAAAACGGACATTATTTGACGCTCCATGATGGCGATCTAATCTGTAAAGTTCACAGCTGGCACATGTGAAGTTTGTATTGATTCAGTTGATTCACATTCGATGGAAGCATCGCGGGTCCACCTGGTACCTAGCAAGCAACAACATTTCATCTGGCTGCGGACGGCGAGTCATCAGATATAATTTCAGAGCGCATGCGGTCATGCTCTCAGAAGTACAGCGCGAATGTCTACAGAAACCCGAGTGAGCGTCCGTTTAGCTGCGGATGGGACATTAAGACGCGTGGGCGAGACGAGCTATACTAATCTCTGTGGTTGACATCGGCACGGACAGTTCGGCCCAGACTCAAGTGTTTAAGACAAATGCACGCCGTTACATTGGCCATTCCTTGTTCGGCATAAATTCTGGTACGATGCTGACGTGATTCGGATATACTCATGTTTTTGACTGAATTCATGTACTCCCAGAAGCCCGCTCAGGTGCCATTCAATGTACTCGTTCCAGAGGAAATAGCAAATCCTGTAAAAAATTGAAACATCAATGGTGAGTTGTGCCAGTGTAATGCACATATTGACATTTCGGTTCAACTGTCAGCGTCAGGCGGCCGAGCTGAATATCCGTGGTACGTCATACAAGAACGTCACAGGCTCACGACAGGAGCTGGAAATTTGGAATTTGGCCATTGGTTTCCACGCTTTTGCTCACGTATAAATTGATCGAAGTAGAACTGCACAAACACGTATGAGATTTTAGTTACGTACTTGAAATTTTGCTCTGGACGGTGTTCGTTCACGGCCCCCTAAAGGATACGAATATACCGGCGTTCTATACTCATGACGACCATAGTATGCCTTCAGTACGGGCCGCAAGCTGTGCAGGTCAAATAGCCGCCCTCGTGTATGGGAATATCACTTTTGAGAAGTTTGTGGAAGAGGTCAAGAACGAAGATATCCGCTCAAATTCTTCCTTCTCGAAGTGCGCTACACGCGTCAGACGCCTGGTATCTATGAAAAGGCCCCTCGCTGTGTGTGACTTAATCGCTCAGTAGCAAGAAGCGTGAATTTTGCTGCTTACACCGAACATGGCCGTCCGTACCAAAGTCCTGGACTTCAAAACAAGACATCGCGCTGTCAGGCTACAGAAAGTAAAGGTGTCACGGGGGTGAACATGATGTGCGGTGCGACACAAAACTCTTCTCCTTGCAGGGTTCCAGCAGATCACGAGGAATGCCGTTGGTGGGGACTCATACTCATCGCCATGATTGGCAATCCAAACCCGTAGAAATCGCCAGACATGAGCGAAGCGAGATAAACGCACCCTTGTAGATGCAAACGCGGGGGGACGGCGTGGTGTTCAGGACTTCAGGTGGGTTATAATCTTAACCACGGACATCAGGAAGTCTTTCCATTAAGTAGCACTTGTACACGTCTGGATACTAGGCCAGGTAACCCCAAGCCGGGCGGCGTGTGTGCAAATGGGCTTTCTACGTGAGGTTGCAAATCGTCGACTGAGCGGACAGGGCACTATTTGCAGGGCAAGCGGTCCGCGGACAACTGTGACATGAGATATTGCGGATCTCCGCTAGAAGAACGGATGGTATCTACTAGTGAAATGAGCCAGACGCATGTGAGGCTCGAGAATAATGAAACATACTGTTGCGTCTCAATCTTGGGACCCCCTCATCGAGGCGTCCGCGTGTTTGGTGTAGGGAGTCATCTTCTTTGTCCAAGAGAAGGCACCTCCGATCATTTGCACCATCGAAACGGCAAGACCAATCTGATAAGATATCGCTTGACGAGCTTCGATAGTCTGATTGAACGTCCATATGTACAACTTGCGGAGGCGGCACGCAGCCGGCGTGAAGCTTGTCCAATTCAAGCTACAACATTTATCCCGCCCACATGCAACGGCACCTTTGCACCTATTATAAAAGAAGTCAGCTCTTAGCTCAGGTCACACTAGTCCAACCCCAAGTACCACAACTACCGCTTACATTTTACCCCTCTATCTGAATTGTATATTCACAATGGCTGTGAGTGTCCTTGGTTCCGAATACGACGAAGCTACATGATTCAATGTTCTTGCAGGACTCCACCAAGCAGTGCGCTAACGTCCAGGCCAACGGTGGAACCTGCTCCTGGCCGGCCTGCGGCTGCGCCGAGCCGCCCAAGAGCAAGTAGCGGGCATATCTCACTTTGCCAGCCAGAGGTAAGATCTCCAAATGGACGTATTCACAGGAAGCGCTAACGAAAGGCGGTGCTAAGCGGGCGGCGACAGTCTAAGATCGTCCAAGCTCGTAGGATTATGGCAGCGGCTCTTAGTATATCGTCAACGTGTCATTTTAGCATGTATTAAATTGAAGGTTCGTGCTCAGGATCCTCTAGTTCGACACGCGCGAATAAACTTGGAGGACACACACCTAAGAACTCCACATATACTATGGGGTAAGATATCGGCTTGGACATGGTTGCCAGCCAAGTCAGGTTACGAAGATTGAAGCAGAATAAGTAGTACTACCGGTAGTATCAAGTATAGTCTATCGGCGCGTTTGCTAATACCAAGAGCGGCGGCGGCGGCGGCGACAGATTGCCCGCTTTACCATAATAGGCATGTGGGACGGTTCGTGCCTTGCGCAGTTCAATCAATGATGGACGTGTTTGCTCCCGCATTGAACGCTGAACTTATCAGGAATCTAACAGGAATATGTACTACTCACAGCAAGCCGCTTTTGTACACCAGAAGGCGGCGCGTGCAAAGATGGGTGCGCAGTGCAGCAGGCCTGGGCTGCGTCGCAGTCACAAGAAGGGTCACGGTTTGCCCAATCTCAACGCGCCGAAGTAGTGCCGACCTCTCAAAACTCGCCTTGCACCATCCTCGTAACCGATCAGTGACCTTTCTCCGCTCTCACCAGAGCAAGATGGCGTCCCTCTCCGCGTATGTCGTCCAGCATCCGTCCGTGTATCTCTACGTCGCGCCCGTCTTCGGGCTCGCAGCCCTCTCGGCCACGCCACCCCTCATTCCTCTCGTCCTCCTGCTAACCACTCTCCACCTCCACGTCCACACGTTTCTGCCTCGCCGGATGGCTGGGACCCATGGTGTAGCCCAGGTCATACTTTTATCCATGGCAGCAAGCATTACGCATTTCTCAGCTTCTGTAAATGCTCTATCAACACCTACAGTCTCAGTCGTTGTCTTGTGGTCACTCTCAGCCCTCACTGCCTTCGTAGCACTGTTCACAATCGGTGTTTCGTTCTACGCCAACAGGTTTGCTCGCACCCCTTGGTCAAAATTAACGTTATTCCCGGCTGTCTGGGCTACTGCCTGGGCCGCCGTGTCACACATCAGCCCTGTCGGCCGCCTCATCACATGGAGCCCAGTAACTGGACTTGGGATGTATGGTTGGCTCCGTCCAGTATTTGGACAGTGGGGTCTAGACTGGGTAGTTGCCGCCTGGGCTGTTGTTTTTGCGGACACAATCGGGCGGTGGTTGGTAGGTTCACCCCACGGTGATTTTGACGACACTGCGAAAGTACAGGAACCGGTGGACCTGATTGGATCGGAGGATGCTTTGGAAGACAATCAGATCTCCCAACGTGCCCCGTCACTCCCGTATACGACCCGACACATTCTGACGTTGACATGCATTCTGGCCCTCCTATCGGCACCATCATTTTTCATCCCAAACTTACCTGTTTCTACGATATCGACCAACGCAGTTACCAGCCTGAAAGTTGGATGCGCGTTGCCCGACCCTCGGCAATCCGGTCATCAGAAGCATGCGCCAACCTTGGACGACTTCATCAGTGAGACGAAGACACTTCAGAGTAGCGCCGACATTATTCTCTGGCCTGAAGGAGCTGTAAAGTTTGAGACGACTAGTCAGAAGGAAACAACGTTCAAAGACATCAGCGGTTGGTTACAGGATAAACATCTCGTTGGCGTCAGTTTCGAAGAATTTACGCTCAGCCCGCCTTCGGATGGATGGCGGTCATCTGGGATGAGGAGAAATGGGTTTGCGCTCCTCAGCAAAGAAGGTTCAGTTTTGGAGTACTACAAGCGGAAGCTAGTTCCAAGTACGTTTAGATTATTTATTGATGGTATTTGTCTTACTTTTTTTTGTCCTATCTTTCCCAGTTGCAGAATCGTTCTCGTTGACGCCTTCGTCTGACCCACCGGCTATTTTCGAATGGGAGTTAGCATACCCTAATAACTGGAGCAAAACGAAATGGGGACTGAATGGTACTCGGTCCATTCCCATTACAGCATCTATTTGTCTGGATTTCTCTTCGGCGTCATCATTTGAGGCTTTGGCATCGCGCCCTGCCCTCGTCCTCGCACCTGCACGGACATGGCATACCGGCGTTGGGTATGCCATGTGGGAACAGGCGAGGGCGCGTGCAGAAGAGCTGGGTAGCATGGTTCTCTGGTGCGACGGTGGCGACGGTGGCGTCAGCGGCATCGCTGGCGGTGGGCTGCAGGAAATCGTCCAGGTCGGCCAAGGATCTTGGAGTAGGCGGATTGGAGTGCAGTATCCGTTCGACCAAGGCCGCACACTCTTCTCGCGTGGAGGAGGTTTTGCGGCGTTGGTGACGGCATGGGGCATTGTGGGAGTTGGCTCAGTCCTCGATGTGATCCTACTCAAACTCCGGGCTGGTGGCAGAGACCACCAAATCGGACGAGCATGGGTGCTCAGGAGGATCAATGGCATCGGGGAGACTGTCAGGAGCTGGCGTCGACGCAACCAGAGAGATGACGAAAGGCCGTTGCTCGAGTAACATGTCTCATATAGTGCCTTTCTTATGTGTTCCAAGATGCTACGCTCGTTCTGTGATTTGTGGCGAATTGTCTCAGTTATATTGGCGACTCTCGTGTAATCATATGGTGTCTGATCGGTGAGTTTAGTAGCACCTACGTACTCAATCGTCGCTTGTGGCTTCTGTCGTATCGGATTGATCTTGACTGTTGGCCTCTGTCGCTTAGTGCTAGTTGACGTAGTGGAATCTTGGGCTGTCGTCACTGCTCATGTCTGCCTCTAATCTTCAGCCTGAGATCATGCATTGATACGGTGAGGTAAATGGACGACCATGGCGCCCTCGCGACAAACGTCAAGATACCCGGCCGCAAGATACAAGCGACGGGCTTGCAATGGTCTGCTAATCGCCTGGTCAGATGCCATTGCGGGCGGTACGGGCCAGTGCGCCCAAAAACATGGAATAGCTCCAAAGGGCGATAGATTTCCCCTCGCCCTGCAGTATTCTAGACACGATCGCGAGACAGCCGCGCACTAGCAGTCTTCACGCACTGCACGCAGTCACCGCAAGGCTTCGAGTTTCAATGGGCCCGGTGGATGGGGCGAACGTGGTGCCGCAGAGATATGAGAGAAGCCTATCAGGGACCGATGCCATGCAGCAAAAAGAGGAAGCCGGGGTAGGCGAAGGTGGCGGAGGATGTGAAGCGTACGCGAGGTTCTCTTCATCTCCGCGACGGGCATAATCATTGTAGCTGGTGCGTCGAGCTCGTCGAGGACGACGATGCAGAGGATATGCGAGTCGTATTGCGGGATGTACGGGTGTGAGCGCGGTGTTTGTACAGCGAGCTCAGGCAAAGAGCGCGCGGGAGACGCCCATATTGTGTAGACTCTCTCGCATTGTGTCTGGCGGACACGAGGCGGGTCGTGCTTATTTTCTGCCTCTGCGGAGGATCTCGTTCGTGGAAGAGTTCTCCTCTGCCTGCTGCTGCCAGCAGGAACACACGCGCCCGATTGTCGTCGACTACCTTTTAGTCTCCACCGTCGACCTCCTCCACACAGGTCGCTTGCAAGACCTCGTAAGTCACCACGCATCCATCCGGGCACCGCATCCAGTCGAGACTCGCTCCCAGCCTTCCTGGCTCGCTGCGTGCCTCGGCAAAGCTCTTTGCTAGCTCATCGAGCTCTTCTCTTTCTCCCTATCCAGGTCAATCCGCCTCAAGAAAGGCCCTCGTCCCCGTTCCAGAGGAACACCTCGCCCTTTCCGATCCGTGGGCAGACGATTTCGAGCAGATCTCCTACGACGAGCTGCGCGCTTCCCTCCTTCTTTGCGACGCCTCTGCCTTGTATCCCGGCATCGGTACGTCCCAGTGCGCCTTTCCCGGTCTACGTTTCCGTTTGACCTCCGTTCCAGATAGTCAAACGCCTCCCAGCCCATCGCTTCTGAACCGATCGCGCTCGTCGTTTGCACGTCTCAGAAAGCTTTCACGCCTTTCCCTCAAGAAATCGCGCCAGTCATTCGAGAGGTCGCCCGAAGCAGACAGCTCGCTGACCCAGACACACACTCCGGCGCCGGATCAATTCGCTCTTGTACTCACTCCGCACCCAACATCTCCAGCCCGATATTCAAGCTCGAGCCATCCGAAGTCGCCTTCTCGCACTTCTCCGGTCGAGGACTCGTTCTCTGCCTTCTACGATAGTGATCCGTTTCGCAAGGTCGAATCCCCCACCGAGTTCGACGTCCCTGAGTTTCGGACGTCATTCCAGGCTGCAGGAGAACGTCTTGCCGCTGATCCAGAACCTCATCCGCCGCCTTCACCTCGACCTCGTGTTGTCGTCCCTTCATCTACCGGGCTTGATTCCAGCAGCACTCGCACGACATCGCACAAGCCTTTGAAGCGCCTGAAATCGTTTGCAAAGTTACATCTTCTTCCTTCTTCCCGGAAAACCACATCAGAGGCTCAATCAGTCTCTGCTGACGAAACCCCTGAGGACTCACCAGCTCGTCTCCCGACCGTCGAACGGCTGTTTCCTGTAGACGACGACTTATTGCCCGAGCTCTCCTTCGATCGGCTTGACTTTTCGACTGTCTTCGACGAGAACTCAACTCGGCTTTCTACATCAACGCGTAAGAATCTTCCTTCTCTGCCCGAGGCTGTTGAGACATCCGACCCCGATCTTGCGAACTATCTCTCCAATTTACAAGTATTCCGCTATCAACGAGTCGATCCTCGTGACTTGACAGCGTCTGCACGGACATCCACTGTAATTGGTTTCTCTCCTACAGCTACGCCCCTTCCTCCTCCTTCGCCGTCTTGGTTATCTCGCAACGTTAAAGACCTCGAGTTTTACGCTGAGGAGACACCTCTTCCGATCCCCCCACCTTCACCACCACCGCTGCCCATTCTTCCAAGATCACTCCTCCCAGTTCCTTCCAGACTTGACACAGAATCTTATGTAAGTGACGTCCTATTCCCATCCCCTTCCGTGTTGGATACTTACTGGCGAGGGTTCAGCTGTGTACTGACCCTTGGGACGTACCAGAGAGCCCACGTTCGACAGCCTCGTCTGTGACGCTGTATTCTCCTTCCTGTCCTGCATCACCTGTCGAATCTTCCCCCTGCTCTCGCCTTCGCCCACCCTCTCTAAACCGTCTGTCCGTGATCCACTATCGCCGGTCTCTTGTTGACAGACACAGTAACGTCCGCTCGATTATCGAATACGGTTCTATTGCATACGCGCAGTACCAAGTTCCTAGCACCCCTGAACCTTCAAGGGTATGTGGATGCTGCTTCTTGTGTATGACGGCACCACACTGACCCTGCCCGATTCAGCGATCGTCTCTTAACTTTCTACTACTTTCACCGGGACCCCAGGAACTCACACTTCCTCCACTTGCGCTCTTCGATTCTGGTGAGTACTCACCAAGGTGTACGTGCGGTAGACACGAGGCGGAAGAATGACTGATATTTCAAATAGACCATCCCCCACCTTCTCCTTCTGATAACTCCAACCTCCCTTCTCCATCCCGTCTTTCAAGCACCGCCACTTACCGCATATTCCTCCCATCTCGGCAAGCTTCACTCGACTGCGAGCCTGACCATCTGCCTATCCCCGATCATCTCCTTGCCATTGCAAAGCGCATATCACAAGACTCCCAAGCCCTTACTAATATGTCCATGAACGCGCTGAACAAGTCTGCGCCGACGGTCGATTGGGGCGATGAAGTCGACTACTCAGGCTATGAGTGGTTCAAGGATCCGCCCCAAAAGCCAGAAGTAAATTTTTGTCACTATATTGGTAGAGATACCGGCTGATATCTCTTGATCGTGAAGCCCGTCCCGCCCTCAGTCATGGAGAACTATGTGCCTCCGCCCGCCGTCGTCGAACAGAATGAAATGTTCGACTTTGCGCTCAAGAGCGCCCCAAACGTGCTGTACGCTCGGTACAAGCAGTACGGACAGGTCAGTACTCACCCGGCGCCACGGCCAGCTGCGGCTTACCCTTCCCCCCGCAGCTCGGAGTGCTCGCCTGGTGTTCCGAGTTTAGTGAACTGATTGACGCGCTCAAGACGCTCGGCTTTGACGGAAACATGTTTGTGTCAACACGGACGCAGGCCTTGCGAGCGTGTGAGGACATCCTCAAACTTAAGCTCAAGATTGAAATGCAGATTATTGTCATGTATCTGTCGTCGCAAATACAGCGGCTACGGCGGTTCTTGGATGGAGACGGCCATTGGGACGATTATCCCGAACTGAATTTCCCGCTGGACCCTCGTGCATACTAGTAGCTTTACTTATCGTATCGTTGCCTGTCTTTTCTCTCATGTCGTATGTAAGGTTTCCTCGGGCATGGATTACTCACTCTGCACATTTGTATCTATACAGTCATTCAGTCTCGTTCTTGTCAATGTCATTAATTGCAATTCTATTCCACATGGGTCATAACTGGTTTGACTGAAAACAAAAGAAGCAATAGCAAAATAATAATTACTGCACGCGGAATCCAGATACAGCAACATCTACATCTGATTGTCCCAAGTAGCAGCAGTCGCAAGTCAAACCTAGAAAGCCACCTCCCATAACAGTCAGTATTGCGAAGTTCGTACTCAATGAATAGTGATGTCTAATCAAAGTCCTGAATGTGGTAGTGCAGTGTGGTATCATAGTCAGTATCTTGAAGGTACAGCTGCATACTGCGGTCGGTACTGCGAAGACCCGCTGCCAGCAGTGGCGAGAGAATGCGGCAATGAAGATCCTTGGAAAGTCGTTAGGCGAGGAGGGTCGGGTAATGGGTTAGCGAGATATGTACGGGACGCTGAAGGAGGGTCGACATGAGTATCGGGAACAGGAAAAGGGACGCGATCCGAGAGAGATCGAGAAACTTGCCTCTGGCGAGGCGCCGCTGAGTTGTTAGACTGCTGGGCATATGGTACAGACGAATAAATAATCGGAGGAGGGGGAACAGGCGCATGGCCTTGTACGGGAGCCTGGACCATGAAGTACGTATGACTTGAACCATGTGCGGGGGCAGGTAGCGTCGTTGCCCTGTGCAAATCCGTGACACTCGGAATAGTGCCTGCAGCACGTACATCACCGCTCATGAATGTCGAGGGACGCGAGCCATCTCGAATCGTCGGAGGAGTGGGAAAAACTGCAACGCCGTCCGGCCCATAAGTCATGCTCCTCGCTTTCCAAAGTCTCTCCATTTCCCAGGCTTCCTTAGCTTTGAGAGTGTTCATATCTGCAGAGGATTGCAGATATGATGTAGGCCGACCGGACGCTGAAGTCTGCCTGTCGTGGCGACGATATGGAGTTGTCTTGGAGCTATGACTCGCCTCTGGCTCATGTTCCCGTCTCTGGCTAGTACGTGACTGGCCATCGTGACCATAAGCACGCCGAACAGTATCCACGCTGGGAGTTCGCGTGGATCTGCTCGTGGAACTGGTCTGCTCGACGGCTGCACGTTCATTCGCAGAGCGCTGTCTCCGATGTTGACGGTGGTCACGTTCCTCAGAGCCACCACTAGGCTCCTGTCTTCTGCTATCCGGAACAGCAGTAGGGTTTCCGTCCTCTTTCGAGTTCGATCGCACCGTTTTTTTGCTCTTCTTTGGGAATAGCTCTGACGGAGACTCGACAACCTCCCACTGCTCACCCATTCCCACAATGACATCGCCGTTGGAGGGCGCATTCCCAGAGGAACTGCGGACTAATTTGAACGTTTCAGTCTCCCTACGTCTCGTCGTGCTTGGTGACTTTACATGGGCGCCTTCCTTCGCTTTGGAGGGAGATCCCTCACGATGTTTGTGGCTCTCATGAGAAACGACAGGCGTAGTCGTCGCCTTCGTCGGAAACATGACCATGGGTGCGACATGAGGGGTAGGTGGGTTGACCAAAATCGACGCTCTCGCAAGTGTGGGGTCATCCGCAGTCCCCGATACGGCAGAAGGAGCATACGCAGTCAGCCCAGATGCAGATGCAGCATAAGATCCCATATCCAAGTTATGTGTTTGTGGAGAGGATAGGATGGTGGGCTGCTCCGTGAACAGCGAGAGTGGTCGCTCAGTCGCCGGCGTAGGAGGCAACGAGTGATTAAACGGCCTTCTTGGGGACGACAGCGACACATTAGAGTCGAAAAGGGACGTCTGACCCTCCACCGATGTATCCACAGGGGGCAAAACGGGTGCTCCAGACATTACAGGCGACATCGAGGCAGAAAGCTCCGGTGTAGGCTGAGCATCTTCAGCAGAAAGAAGTTGACTTTCAAGCTTGACCGGCTCAGTCACGGCGTTTACATTGGGCAATGGACTCTGCACCTCAGCAGGAGACCGGTCAGCAGAGCCAGGGCCGTCTGGATTTGTGATTGTCAACTTGCCCAGTGCTGACGAATCCTCCACTGATGTAGCTGTCGAAGCTCGTTCTAGGCCCGCTGTGGTGTCATTGACAGTATGAGCGAGAGATTCGTCATCGACAGACGGAGGCGGAATCCTTTTTGACGAATCAGGGCTTTTGGCACCATTCATTAGCGAGCGCGCAGCCGAGTTAGGTGACTTGACGCTCGCAGACGATGGTCCCAAATCTTCGCTAAAGTCGCCGCCGGATGTAGGGCTGACAAGGATGTTGCTAGAATGCTTAGCCAGATCCGGCTTTCGCAAAACACTGAAACGCTTAGCGAGACGGCCCATAAAGCTGCTATGTTTATCCTTCTGCGCAGACCCTGGGTGCAAAGAAGTGACAGATGCAAACGCCACTGGTGGATCCACGGTAGACCTACGCCGAAACATTTTCCGTTGGGTAGAATCGTCAAGCCTGTGCGCCCGCACGGGCTCCGAAGGTGCTGATGGCGACTTAGGATGCAAGTGAACGTTGTCTTGACTTTGGCTACCAAATAACCCGACGAATGGTTTGCGACGTTTGCTGAACCGTCGAGAAAGGTTGGATGAAGCAGGCTCCGTGGTGTGAAGATGTAGCGCAGAGGTTGACTGAGATAGCGGAGATGGTGTGACGGTTTTATGGCGACCGCCACCCGCATTAAGACTCATCCTACGCGCGCGAGGCTCCGTAGGGTTCTGTTCGGCATCATGGCAAATTAAACCACTGTTAGTGGGGGGATGATGTGGCTCACCTCAGCATCATTGCGCAATCCCACATCATAGGGAGACTCATGGTGCCAATTAGTGCCTGTAGGATCCGTCACGTCGAGCATGTCGACGTTATCTGTTTGAGATATCTTTCGAGTTCGAACGCGCCCACCTGGGTCCGTTATCTTAAGCTGAGAAGAATTCGGTGTTGGAGACGGAGATCCAGAAGGTGTTCTGCTCATGGTAGGTACTCGAGTGGATTCCTGAGATCGTTCTGCGGCGGAGGGCATGGGTGGAAAAGACGGTGAGAATTGCGACGGAGGCGAATTCTCTTGCGGAGGAAGTAGATGGTAATTGCGGTACCAGCGTGGACCAGCGGAATTATGCATGGGATATCTAGACCTGAGTGACCCAGGAGAGTTGGCCGCCGCCCAGCCGTCGGTATCGGTATGGAACCATGGCGGAAGCTCAGCGAGAGGGTCGGGAATAAGAGATGTCGCCGGCAGCGTAAAGAAGTTGCGAAGTTGACTGTGCTCATCGCCTGGTGCGTCTCTGTCCTTTGCGCTGCTGGTTCGCGATTCTGTAGGAGTTAAAGAGGGATTTTCAGATGGAGGGGCATCGATGGCCGGCTCCGCAGCCTTCCTGACAGACTTGCGCGACAAGAAACTCCTGCCGCCCTCGGGCTTGTGCGCTTTGTCTCGTCCCATCGTCTTCGCGTCCGTGCCGTGGTCGAAAATATTGAAGAAGGTCGTGTGGATGGAATGCGGCCACCTCGAGACTGCGGCATAAACGAACACCAGTGAGCGCGCTCTCTCTCTCTTGCTCGCTCGCCACCGAATAACTGTATGTGGTGGCTTGCAAAAACTCGACGTACCTGGTCGTGAGGCGGAATGTAGTGCCCGGGCGGGGACAGGTGGGGGTTACGGGGGAGAGAGAGGGCAGAGGCGCATTGAGAGGGCCGTACGCGATCTTTCTCGCTCACTGGGCACACGCTCCGCCACGAGTCGGCTCCCGCGTGCACGCTGGCCGGGGTCCTCCTCTCGCCATCTCTCAGATCGGCGATTGCCTTTCGCTTTTCTGCTCTCTCTATCTCTTCCTCTCTCGCCTTCCCATGTCCCTCAGAGTCCTCGTCGTCGGCAACGGCGGTCGAGAACACGCCCTTGCCTGGCGGCTATCGCGTTCCAGTCTCGTCCAACAAATTTTTGTTTGTCCTGGCAACGGTGGGACTTTGCGCGAGCTCAAGACAAGAAATGTCGATCTACCCGCGTCCGATTTTGCTGCACTTGTCGATTTTGCTGTGAAAAATGAGGTGCGTTGCCGTTCGCCTTGTCAAACTGCGCCTGTGTTGACTTTGCTGCAGGTATCTCTGGTTGTCCCTGGGCCAGAGCAGCCCTTGGTGGATGGGATAGAAGCCCACTTCCGCAAAGGTAACCTCGTGCTCTTCGTCATTTGCATCTCACCGGACAGGATGTTCCATCTCATTCAGTCGGAATCCCTGTCTTTGGACCTACTGCTGTCGCCGCACAAATGGAAGGATCTAAGGCTTTCTCGAAAGCTTTTATGGATCGCCACTCTATCCCTACTGCAAAATTCCGAGTGTTCTACTCAACAGAGTTTGATCAAGCTGTCGATTATGTCAAGTCTTGCGGCTTTCCCGTCGTCTTAAAAGCCAGCGGTCTGGCTGCTGGAAAAGGCGTCCTATTACCAGCGACCATCGACGATGCGATCACTGGTCTGCGAGAGATCATGCTGGATCATGCATTCGGAGCAGCAGGTCTGCGACTAAATCGATGTACATATTTCTCGAGAATAATATTCATTCTTGTCTCAGGTAGCGAAGTTGTGATTGAGGAGCTCTTGGAGGGGCCAGAAGTATCCGTGCTAGCATTTTCTGACGGGTACACCATTGTACCACTTCCCGCTGCACAAGACCACAAACGTATCGGAGAGGGCGATACAGGGCCGAATACGGGTGGTATGGGTGCTTATGCTCCTGCTCCCGTTGCTACCCCGGCTGTGATGGATCGAATCATGAGAGAGGTCCTGCAGCCCACAATATCCGGCATGAGAAAAGAAGGTGTGTGCATCGGGGAGACCTCATGTTATCATTTCTGAGACGCGCACCCCATCGCAAGGGTTTCCCTTCGTTGGAATGCTGTTCACAGGTCTGATGCTCACAGCATCGGGCCCCAAGGTGCTCGAGTATAATGTTCGCTTTGGCGATCCGGAGACAGAAGCTTTGATGCTTCTGCTTACGGATGACACCGACCTGGCAGCCATTTTGCTCGTAAGGACCATCCAAACCGCACCAACTTATCCTTTTAACGTCTCTTCTCAGGCATGCGTGGAGCGGCGGTTAGATGCTATCAATGTCGGAATCCGTCCTGGGTTCGGGGTCTCTGTTGTACTAGCGTCGCAAGGCTATCCCGGAAGCTATCCAAAAGGCAAGCAGATCAGTACAGGTGATCTCCCTCCCGGTAGGTCTTGTGGATTGTCCTCTCCGCCCTCACGTCCACTCACAAGCACACTCTTCGTTTCTGATCCAAAAGGCGTGGTCGCTTTCCATGCGGGCACGACCCAGAAAGGCGACCAGATTGTCACGTCCGGTGGTCGTGTGATCGCGGTATCAGCGTATGCGCCGACGCTGGCTGAAGCGCTGGTCTTGGCTTATGCCGGCGTCGAGAAAGTGTCATTCGACGGAAAGACGTTCCGAACTGATATCGCGCACCGGTATGCAGACTGGGAATTGGCGAAGACACGGGCTAACCAAATTTTGTACGACTGCCACTAGTGCGACCTCCGCAAGCGCGTCGAGCGCACCCGGGTTGACATACGCACAAGCGGGAGTCTCTGTGGATGCAGGTAATTCGCTTGTCGAGGCGATCAAGCCCGCCGTCCGTGCGACTCGTCGTCCTGGTGCAGATGCTGAGATCGGCGGCTTTGGTGGGGTGTTCGATCTCAAAGCCGTAGGATATAAGGACCCCGTACTGGTGAGCGGAACCGACGGTGTCGGCACTAAACTGCGTGTCGCTATGGATGTTGGTGTACACAAGTTCGTCGGTACGTGGAAATGAACACAGCGTGCTCCTCTATGTGGCTCAACTGACTGTCAGGCTACGACTTGGTTGCCATGTCTGTTAACGATCTTTTGGTACAAGGCGCCGAGCCACTGTACTTCTTAGACTACTACGCCTGCAGCAAGCTTGACGTGCAAGTGGCAACCGAGGTGATCAGCGGTATCGCTAGAGGCTGTCAAGAAGCCGGATGTGCTCTGATAGGTGGTGAGACGGCTGAGATGCCCGGGATGTACCAAGAAGGTCAGTGTAATGGTGTACTTCGCAGAGCGAATGCTAACTGCAAAAATTTTTTAGGCGATTATGACTTGGCTGGATTCTCTGTGGGCGTTGTGGAGCGAAGCCTGATTCTGCCGCGACCCGACATCGCCGCCGGAGATGTTCTTCTGGGTATTCCGTCATCCGGCGTCCACTCTAATGGCTTCTCGCTCGTTCGTAAAATCGTCTCCCTTTCTGGGCTCACCTACTCAAGCCTGTGCCCTTGGGATAAATCGCTCACCCTTGGACGCGCTTTGCTGGAACCAACCAGAATATACATCAAGTCCCTACTCCCGGCTCTTCAAGCAAACCTCATCAAAGGCATGTCTCACATCACTGGCGGTGGATTCATCGAGAACATTCCAAGAGTGCTGCCTAAAAGTTTGGGGTGCTACATCGATGCAGCATCCTGGGAGCTGCCACCAGTGTTCAAATTTCTCATAAAATACGGAGGAGTCGAGCCGCTAGAAATGGCCCGTACCTTCAACAATGGGATAGGCATGGTGTTGATAGTAGATGCGAGTCTGGTTGACAAGACCATTGGTGCTTTGCACGACGCGGGTGAACTGAATGTTCACAAGATAGGGGAAGTGACAACTAGAACTGGTGTCGAAATGAGAAGTTTGGGCTCTTGGTTGTCTTAAAGGTGAGCTACTTGCAGTGGTTCAACCATAGGGATGGCACTTTCCTCTCCAAACCACGCACAATTGCATTAAAAGTACGCCATGATACTGTAAGAACAGTTACTGCAGGTGTGTCAACAATGACATAACTTATCTGAAATGTAACATGTGAGAGCCGCGAGCAGCGATCATAAAAATGCTAGAATAGTCTTGCCAGGCAGTAGAAATAATTTTTCAACATAGCACAATAACGAAATTGCCCTGAGATTTAAGCAAGCTAGGGGACGCGAGGAAAACATCTCTAAACATGTGAACAATGCGGGAAACGAGATAGATCTGTTAATGCGTTTTAGCGGAGACGGAGTGGAGGGTCCAGTGGACGGATCGCAGGAACACAGATAAACCGAAAAATATACAGTGAGACACAATACCCGAGATAGAGCGCAGAAGCGGGTTCAAATGCTATAAGCGAGAGAATAGACCGTGGACGCAGGCAAGACGATAATGTCGTGGTGGGTAAATAGTCTTCCGTTTAAGCTGAGACGGAGACTTCTTTGGCAGCGTCAGGGACGGCAGCCGCAGCCGCGAAGGAGACGGGAAGCTTGCTCGCCGGCTGCTCAGGGGCAGCGCCATTGAGCTCTGCTCTATCCTGATACATAGAAAATGTTTAAGCTCAAATCTCAAGTCACTTCGAAGCCCCCTTACCTTCAATCCTGACGAGTAATTATTCTGTTCCGGCGTGGTACCCCGAAGTGTTTGCTGACCGTCTTTGCGAGGGGCAGGTGCTTGCAACACTTGGGCGGCGGTGGGACCCGTATAACCAGCGGCAGACGATCCATGCAACGCGGGGCTTCGTAAGGGAGGCGTGGTGCTAGGTGTGGTGCTGGTAAGAACTGGGAACTCGTCGGCATTCGGGACTCGCTGGGGCTTCATAGGTGCAGATTTTTTGTCAGGGCGAACACCATTTGACGCATAGTGCGACTTAAATCCCTGAGAGCCTCGTCTGCTACCCGGATCGGTCGACTGCGACCGACTAGATCCCGCAGTGACAGTTGACCCATTAGGAGCGCCCCGCGTGTGAGATAAATGGGATTCCTAGTGGCAGAGTCAATCTCGCAGCCATCGCGCGTAAAGGTGAACTTACGTCTTGGACCGTCATGGCTGAAAATTTCTCTTCCATTACAGCTGTTCCGTTTTGATGAGCGGAT
Organism: Fibroporia radiculosa; assembly: GCF_000313525.1. Classification (NCBI taxonomy): domain Eukaryota; kingdom Fungi; phylum Basidiomycota; class Agaricomycetes; order Polyporales; family Fibroporiaceae; genus Fibroporia; species Fibroporia radiculosa. The sequence continues at coordinate 41,733 of NW_012133442.1, read as the reverse complement.
TGATGGCTTGATGGACGTTGTCGATGACCTCCCCTAGCAGAGAGATGTGGGTGACTCGAAGGGTGGAAAGACGGGCCGCCATCTGGGATAATGTGAGGGAAACGACAATCATCGCTGCCAGTGTAAGTTAGCACTCCATCGCATGACAAGCGTTTGAAACATACCCATTCCTGCATTTCCCAACAGGAAAGAAAAGACAGGGAGGTTTCCGCCCGAGCCCTCCGAATGACGGTCGTCTAGTGCTTCCTCGACGATGGTGCGTCATGGCATCCCGGTGCATCGGAGGGGAACCATAGCCATCCGCCTGCGGATGAGCTGTTGGTGACTTTGGTGAAGTCATGTGGTTGACGGTACCGTTAGGATGCATACCCTGTTGATAATGAGCGATAGGATCCCGAGGTAAAGAGTATGGTGGAATGGATCCAGGCCCAGCAGATGATACAGACGGATACATTGATTGTTGCGGAGATTGTGGACCGCCACCACCATGCTGGAGGGGCGGCAAAGGAGGAATTGGTACAGAAACAGGGATTTGACCAGGTTGGGCATAAGTAGGTGACATGGGAGATACAACACTGTATGGTACAGGTGGAAGTGCACCTATTGGGCTGAAAGGTGCTTGAATAGGTGACACAACGTCTGAGCCTGATCGTCCATGAGCTAGGGTTTGATGAGGTAAGGTAGGATGGGCACCAGAAGGGGGAGACATATGATTCACTGGCACACCACCCGGGGACGTAGAGAATGAAGGCGGAGGCATTGGATAATATGTTGGCGGCGGGTAAGGCGTGGGAGCCATGGGATCGTAAGGAGTGGAATACTGCGCCGGCGGGGGCATGGGGCTCTGTATGTAAGGGGTCTGTGGATGGGCAAATATGCACGCAGATCCGTATCGACAAGCAGGATAGTATCGGCAAGGAATCATGCGAGCCACTTCAGGAGGGGGCAAGTTGGACATGCCACCTGGATTGTGCTCGGGCGGTATTTGCGGAGGGTGTTGATAGTACGGTACCGAACCATCCGGCATCATAGGTGCGCCAATAGGTACACCTGGGTAGTAGTACGCGGCGGGAGGAGGACCATAGTATCCTTTGCTGACATCTATATTTGAATCATGATTGTAGACTATATTCTGCGGCACAGGAGCACTCGAATGGATTTTGTGCTTAGCTGCCTCAAGCAACTCCAGGATGACTGAATCCGACGTGTACTGCTCAGGGGAAGTATCATTCGATATGTTCATCGGATCAGCACCTTTACACGCCACGCTGAGGACAATCATCTGACAGAGAAAGTTAAGTACGTACCTCTGTCCAGGAGTGCGGCAACTATTTCAGTATGACCACCCTTAATGGCTTCGATGAGGGGAGTCGCTCCAGTGGGATCTTGAAAAGAGACGTGTCAACATATCCATGCATCGAACAAGAGCTGCGGCGCACAAATTGAAATGGCAACCGCTCAAATTGTTGGACGCACCCTTATCTTCAATATCAGCGGACGATGCCTCCTTGAGGAGTTCGTGGACATTTTCGAGGTTCCCCTCGGAGCAAGCCTTCCAGAGAGCAGAGACCATTTATACTCAAAGGCAGAGAGATGACGGCAAAGGGGAAATCCCTGGACGAACAAGCGGTGAAAGAGAAATTGCTGGTAAGGGAGACAGCACAACGACAGTCGTTCAGGAGAAGCACGGAGTAGGAGGAATTGGCGAGAGTCAGGCGAAGGGGGCAGCCACCGAATCTGCTCGCACTCGGCAAGAAAAAAAATCATGTGGTTACGTAACCAATCTTGATTATCAGCACGGATATGGCAACTGTAGTCAGTCGACTGACTCGGTCAGCATCAGCCGCCACCCCTCTCGTCCGATTCGTCCCGGTCGCCGAGCCTCTCTCGGCTGGCTGCTCAGCGCTCAGGAGCAAGAATAATCTCTGCATTCGTATGGACACACGTGTGTACAAAAAATCTTGGAGTCACCATCACCATCATCTACAGAGTTCCAATTTCTCCATGAGCTTTTGTGCAGGCCTCCCTGCGCACTCAGGAAAGTCTAGCTCTCGGATCGGTGGCAACGACATCAGCGACTTTGCTCTTTCTCCGACGTCCTTGCCTGCGACTCGTTAGGAGTGGATCCACTTCAATGTTACGAAGTCTCACCTTCATAAAGCACCTCATACACCTAGAAATCCGATAGTTTCAATCAGCCTCAGCGACTAGGATCAGGAAACTCACCCCAGTGGCGATCGGTGCCTTTACACCCAGATTGGCGATCACCGTTCGAAGCGCCTTCGCGGTCGTAACTCCTTCCGCCACGCTTCCTAGCGTTTTGATAATGTAGTCCAATGTCTCTCCTTTGCCTAAACGATATCCAACCGTATAGTTGCGACTTGTCGAAGAGCTACAAGTCAGGAAAAGATCTCCTACTCCAGCCAGAGTGAGAAATGTCAAGGGCGATGCACCATAAGCCGTCCCGATTCTTGTCATTTCAGCCAATCCACGAGTTATGAGCACTTGGGAGGGACGTCAACTCGATGCAAAACCCGAGTTTTGCGCAATGCTCTCACTTGCCCTGGTGTTGTTCTCGAATCCGAGGCCATCAGACATACCCGCCGCAATCGCGTACACATTCTTGAGGGCTCCGGCGAGCTCAAGTCCGATAGGATCATCTCCTGTGTAGCTGGGGAATATAAAATATGATTTGACATTACATAACCGCAGTATAACATGTATGTTTGCTCACCATCGGAACCAAGGCTGATGGAAAAGCTGTGACGCTCTTTCTGCATGTTCATGGGACAAAGACGCTACAGATACTGATGTCGGCTGTCGTTTGAGAACTATAACACGGAAATCAACATCAACTACTCTCTAAGCAATTCAAAACCCGACGCAACGCACTTTCTTTTGCGAAGGATGGACCCGACTAATCGAAGACGATAGGCAATATTGCATGAGAATTGAACGCTGCTTACAATGAACGTCGCCACTTTGGCAATGTCCGGACCACAAGTATCAGCGATAATCTCTAAGGTAAGTGCATGAGTCTTGATTTCAATGCCTTTGTTGACAAATATCATTAGAGGAAGGCTTTTATCATCGAGCTTCGGCTTGAGAGCAGTCAGTATCTCTCTGGAGAACAATGTTCGCGAATTTGAATGTGCTCCCGAATGAATGGAACAAATACCTGATTCCCTCTGTTGGTATTGCAAAGAGTAGGACGTTTACACTGCGGACAACATCCTGTGAAGGAAACTCAGGGCCAATAGCGGTGATGCATTGAGGGAAAACATGGTCTTGCAAAACTTCAGGGTTTCTGTGATGTTTATTGAATTCACGAACGGTATCCTCGCTACGAGACCACATAAGCACAGTGTGCGAAGAGTCACCAAGGTGGTCGGCGAGACAGCTGCCAAAATTTCCGGCACCAAAGACCAAAACCGTAGGACTGTCTATATCCATAGCGAAACGCGGTGCGTGGAACTTGGGAAATAGAGCTGACGATGCTCTAGTGAACTGCGAGCAGTGGGTTGTTCGCGGTATCGAGCGGGGGGCCACAGTGTTTCGCAGAAAGATAGGAAATGACCGGACGAGGAAACGCCTCATGCAGTATGATGTACGTCACGCTCTAAAGCCAGAACAGGAGAGCGGCCTGGCCTAGTTCGTGTGTTTCAGTCTCAAGTAAGCCAGACGTAATGCAAAGAAACGAAGGAGCAATTCTCTCTATATACTCCTTCACGAGTCCGATGGCAAGTGCCAACTCAAGCCAAGTGAGTTCGGCAACTGTGAGACATATCAGCCACCGCACGTGAATCTCTCCGTTGTTAGCGTCTATGGTGAGACTACAGTCTGTACACAACCTGCATACAGCGGACTAGCTGTTCTTTCTCTCCCGTCTCAGGCCTGGGTGTGCTAGAGCTGATTGTTCAGCTGTAACCTACATTCTCATTGAGAATCATTCTAGCTGCTTGCCATCGTAACCATACCCACTATTCTTATTATTCTCAATGCCTGTTCAAGATCGGACGACCGAATTTCGAGCATGCGTAGAATCTATACGAACTCGATCGTCTCTGCCGCACCGGGGGACCGAGGCCAAGCAGCGAGCCTTACAGTCGCAAGGGAAGAACCTCGACAGTAAATCTGAGTTCAGTAGAATGGCGTCCGCGATAGCGAATGATATTAGCGGTACGACCATCAAACTGGGGAAACTAGCACAGTGTACGTGTGTTGCTGTATCTAACTTGTTTTTACCACTGAGAAATATTAGTGGCGAAACGGAAAACCCTCTTTGATGACAGACCTGTCGAAATTAGCGTGCGACCTGCTCTCTGACGGTGTCCTGACACGCATCGCTGACGTGTTACTTGTGAGCAGGAACTTACTTACATTATTAAACAAGATATTGCCAACATAAACAAGCAAATAGCCTCGCTACAATCTTACGTCAAGCAACGCAATGCGCATAATGTCAAATCGGCGGAAGGGAAGCAGCTCGAAGAACATAATCACAATGTCGTCATGCTCCTTCAAAGCAAGCTTGCAGATACCAGTATGACTTTCAAGGATGTCCTTGAGATTAGGACCCAAGTGAGTGCCCCCTAATTCATCGAACAAATATCGTTCCCAACATTGCGATTTAGAACATGAAAGAGTCGAAAGACCGGACAGAGCAATTTATGCACTCCACGTCCAGCGCTGCTTCACAGACCCCTTCAAGTAAGGGATGCCATGGTCCTCGTAAAACTATATACTTATGTTGGATTCAGATTCTCTCCTTTTCGGCAGCACACAGCGTCAGGATCCTATGGGAGATGGCACTGCCCCATCACCACGGTTCGATACCAAAGGGAAAGGTCGTGCTACCCCTCAGCCTAAGGGCGATATATTAGCTTTGGATCTTGGGGCTGCCGAGGAAGGTACCGCTCCTGGGAATGACGCATTCATGCAAATGCAGCTTGTTGAACAGCAGGTTCGTTATCTTTTCGCATACATCGATTCTGTTGCTTAGTTTTGTCTTTGCACAGGACAACTACATTCAGTCACGGACAACTGCGATAGAGTCCATCGAGTCCACAATTTCTGAGCTCGGCCAGATATTCACTCAGCTTGCGCAGATGGTTGCAGAGCAGAGAGAAACTGTTCAACGAATTGACGCGGACACAGTGGACATAGCATCTAATGTCAGCGGAGCACAGAGAGAATTACTAAAGTATTACGCTAGTATTTCGAGCAATCGGTGGCTCATGCTCAAGGTCTTTGGCGTGCTAATTGTCTTTGTAAGTTGCACTACGTTATTTGAGCTCACATCACTAATGGTGACTTCTACAGTTCCTTGTATTTATTCTCGTCTCATGACCATTAGATGACGCAGGATACATGGTGTATGTAGCGAACCCTTGGACGTTGAGTTTCTTTTTAGTACTCTACCCGATTGAGATAATAGTGCACATTGGTATATGAGCGCATAATGTAATAGTTACAAGGAGTGTTCAGCCAACTGGAATGGCATTCACCCCAGTTCCGAGAGCCCGTGGAGTACGTTTCTTATTTTTCTTACTCTGCCTCGACTGCCCTTCATTCAAGTCTCCTACCGTCCATGTTCGCCTCTTTATTGGTGCTTGATCGAGTCCTGATGTGGCTGAGTAACGTTGTGACCGTAGTATATCACCATTGCTCCCTCCCTCGTCCTCAGGACCTTGTATTTTCCCTTGTCTGTTCTGTTTTTCTAGCCGTTTCCTCTATTATGAAAGAATCAACCAGGCGCGCCGAGAATGACAATCATTTCATGAAGACGCACCCTTTGTTCATGAAGTTCTTTGTTCCGTTGTTTAAGCTTCTCCAATCTACTCTCACTCTTCCCGCCTCCGCCTGCTGTGAGCTCCACGTTAATCATTCGCCCTTCAAGTTCGGACTGGTGCAATTTCAACGCTTGCTGAAGGGCATTGCGCGATGAAAACTCTAGGAAAGCACATCCCTTGGACTTTGTTACGGGCTTCCCGCTGGAGGGTGCCTTAGGTGTAATGAGGCGGACAGTCGGTGGCGGGTCTGTCTAAATGGTTGAGTTGAGGGGCTCAGAAGGTACGGTAGTAACCCACCGCACGCTGCAAAATGTATTTGTATGGCCTTCTGCGTGGTTGTATACTTCAGATTACCTGGAATAATGTGAGCAGCTCGGAAAATTGGCAGGCATTTTTCGACATACCGATAAATAAAATAAACCGCTTTTCTTTCACATTTGATTCTGCCACCGCCTTCGGTATGCTCGATCTACTGATGGAAGGATCCTCATGTTCATTACTGTCCGCCGCTTTCCGCTTTTTTGCTTTCGGTTCATCCTCGACGCCTTTACCTGCTTCCTCCTCCCGCCGTTTGCGCTTCTTGAGGCTGTGACTGCTCTCCACCACCCGATTATCCTCTTCTCCTGCCGACGCTTCCAATTCCTGACGTCTCGCTTGATCCTCCACATGGCCAGACGGAACTTCAGCTTCCACAGCATCTTGGTTCTCCTCGACAGGGATATCATTGTCTTCGAATCCGTCTAAAGCCTTGACCTTGTTCTTCGCCTTGCGCTCTCGAAATGCCAGCGCTTTCTTCTGCTTCTTGGTCAATTTCGGAGCTTTAGCCATCGCGGAAGCTCACAGTGGCGAAACTACTGGATTAGATCGATGTGAGCTAAAGCTAAAGGCGAATTCGGGACGAGGTCACGTCAATTCCATGCCAGTGACATTGACAATGACAATGAGTAGAAGATGTACCTCACGTGATACACGCGTGAATACGGTTCCGGAAGGTTCAGAGTCTGAACCTAGGGCACTTCGACCGGTAGCCTGTCACTGGGCGCCGAGATCTTTAAACCTAGGGAGACCACTTCGACCTGGTATAGATAATAGAGGGATTGTGAAACTCGTTGTTATGCAGGTCCCATTTTTATTACCTGTACCGCCTCCACAGGGACGTCATATGCTCGTGATCCAAGCAAGACATGTGTATAAGCGGTCGCGGAGAAATGGCGTTGTGCGTAGTGAATATATACGAGCCAAGCGTCAGGAAGTCCACAATTCGATGACGCGTATAAATTCGAATACACATGATGGCAATATATCACAGGATAACTACACTTCTAATCTATGATCGCGCCTCCACCAAAACATGCCGAAGTAGCGTGCAGGCGGGCACGAGGCTGCTGCGAGGAGTCCGGCCACACAGAATCATTGTACGAGCACCCTATCATACTGCACACCTCTAATGTTCCCACCTTTCATGGAAGTCTTGATGTTGTGAAGGAATTGTTCACGATTCTTTCGTAGCTCCTCCGCAGCCTCTGTATGATGCGATAGACCTAATGAGTGTCTATATCGGTATGACATGGCCGCAGAGCAAACCTTTGTTGAGTGGATCATCTGCATTTGGCTCCAGGAAGAGATATTGGAGCCCAACGAGCACGGAATTCAAATTCAGCACGGGCTTCCAGTCTTCACGCAGAATGTTCAAGCAAACATTCCCCTCCAGATCTACATTGGGATGGTATATCTAGGAGACACAGTGGTACATATTATGGACACTGAGCACTGGTTAGAGCATCGAGGAGACATACCGTCTGTGTACATTTGACTTTTGGGGGTTCATGCGGGTAGTTGGTGTTGATGTTCACGGAGAAATTGAAAGAACCCCCCTTGTACATCCCTGATACGATATGAGACTTTGTGTCCGACTGCATTCGGAACCTCTCGCACCTTCGTCGGGGGTGATAGTAAGCGTGAAGTTGAGGAGATCGACTGGATCAGGGAAATGCGTCTTCATTGTTGAGGACAGCTCGAGTTCAGTAAGGTCTGCAGAGTGTGTCGGTGAGTTTTTGTGTGGGCAGATCTTGCGTTTCCTATTCTTCCGACAACTACTTACCTTTCTGTACGCGGATTTGAGCAGCACTTGTCTTTGGCTTCTTCTTCGCCGCCGCATCCTCGTTCTTCTTCATACTCCAGATCTGGAATAGGATTGTTACAGATGCTTTGATTCCGCCCAGAGATTTGCCACACCTTGATCATCCTGACGTTAAGGACAGTAAGTAGACAGAATGGCGGGTCGTCTGCACGCGTGTAAAGCGTAAGGTGTTGTTGAGACGCCCGTCGCCTGCAGCGTAAATACAGGCGACTATTATGGTCACATGATACCCCGGAACAGAGAATCAACTCGATCGCTCCAGCGATCAATTGATGTGTTGTTTGAGTAACGAGGACCCTCTCGCAACGACCGAACTTGAAAAGTTGGACGTCCATCCCGACGGTGTAAAAATCTTCTGCTACTTGACTATGTCAGCCCAAATGCTCCCTGTCGTTAATCTTGATGTGTTCCAATCCAGTTCGGGGAGCTCTGAATCTCTTCAAGAATGTAGAAAGGTAAATAGTCCCGTTTTTGACAACCGGTGCTCTGCTCAAGTCTTGGCTTTTCAGGCTGCTGATGCGCTGATTGTATATGGTGCTCTTCTTCTGCACGACTCACGTGTATCGGAGGACGACAACAATACATTTCTCGATCTTCTTGAGGACTACTTTAATCAGCCCGAATCGGTGCTGAAGCAGGACGAGCGCCCAGAGCTCGGATATCAGGTCAGTACCAATAAGGGGGTTCCTGATATGATCTTACATCTTTTATTTCTATGCACAAAGGTTGGAGTAACACTCGAAAATACAGAGAAGCCCAAATGTGCAGCCCATGAGCCTTGCCTTGATATCATTGCACGCCTCGACCCCGCGGAGAGACCGCTTGATATATCTGCACACCAACCGGATCCCAAATGCAGGTTCTTCTGGAAGATGGGGGATTCTCCCCCGTATGAGACCGCGTTTCCTGGATTAAACGCGGAAAACGTCGTCCCACAGGCGAGCGAGCTTCGTGAAAGATGGTCTCCAATTATGGACAGGTGGGGATGGGCTATGAAGGACGCGTGAGCCTCGCATCATTGATTCGAGTGGCAAAGACTCTGATGGATTGCATCAGAGTGGAAGATTTGGGTGAGATGGTAGCTATCGGCTTAGGTTTGCATGGAGACACTTTCCGGGGAGCAGGAAAATATGGGTGCGTTATCTATCCATTGTTGCAACAGATTTTCTCAGACTACTGTCTCGTTTGAAGGCCACATCTTCTTGCACCGACGGCATCCGATCTCGTCAAGTATGCCGAGAAGGATACCATCCTCGCTGGCTTCCACACTGATCTCAATTTCCTCACCATACACGGCCGCTCTCGTTATCCCGGTCTCAACATCTGGGCTCGCAATACCGGAAAACGAATTTCCGTCAAATTCCCACCCACTGGCCGATACTTACTCGTTCAAGCGGGTAAGCAGCTGGAACATTTGAGTGGCGGGCTCATCAAAGCAGGATATCACGAAGTTGTGGTTAATGAGGACACTCTGCAGGTACAGCTCAAAAATTTTACCATCAGATAAGCGATTCTGTCCTTACAAAGATGGTGTAGGCTGTTGAAAGGCGGAAAGCTCAGCTTCCTGATCGCCCTCTTATCCGCATCTCTTCGACATTCTTCTGGCACCTTTCCTCTGATTACGATCTAGCACCGATTCGGGCCTTGCAAGATCGCGCTCGCGCTCTGAAAGGTCATCCCACGGGGCTCGGGAAGGTTGACCTTGAAGAAGAATCTGTTTACGAACCAATGAAGGTAGGACACCAAGTTCAGAAGTACGTGTCTCAAACTTGCTTATCGAACAAAGGACACTGCACTAACAGCGGGTCTCGTAGTGAATTGAGGCATATTGCACTACTCGCGTAAAATCTATTGTCTAACAGTCACATCAATTGTAATTACGATTTTCTCCTCGGGAACCCGGAGTTAAATCCGATGTATGTAAAGGACCGCATCGAGAGTTGAACTCGAACAACGGCAATATACTAGTGAGCTGAAGTTGAATTGTCAGCTTCGCACTGTGAAGGCAGCCGCGGACGATGAAGCCCATGTGATGCAGGTCGACAAGAGAGAACTCCGGACGACCATTATGATCTAACCATAATTCTCAAGAAATTCCACATCTCCGAAGGCTCTGACTACACTATCAACCTTCACAATCATTTCATCCCATTCGGCTTCAGGATCTGATAATGCCGTTATAGCACCACCTGCACCAATGCACCATTCTTCGAAGTGAGATGATTCACGAGTTGAATCGTCCAAAGGGCTTCGCCCTGCTGCATGGCAGCATTCACTACCTTCCTGAGGATCATACTTGAAGCAACTGCGTATGGTCACAGACCAATCGCCGCTTCCTCCCACACACCAATAACCGAAGACGCCAGAGTAAATGCCACGGTCCTGATCCTCAAGGGTATGGAGGATCTCGACACTGCGTTTCTTTGGCGCTCCCGTCATACTACCTGTGAGATAGTGGGATCAGTCTAATTGATTTGACGGGCATATCATCGTATGCATACCCGGAGGTAGACTTCTTCGTAGGACTTCCCAGCCCAAGTTCGAGCTCTGATCAGCATCCGAACCGTCGCGCAGCTTGCCCTCAATGACGCTTACGAGCTGCCAAACAGTCTTGTATTCTTCGACTTTGCAGAATTGTCTTACCGACACATCCTCACCAACAACACCATGTAGGTCATGACGTATGAGATCAACGATCATCAAATTCTCCGCAACCTCTTTCGCACTACCTGCCAGAGCCTGTTCTGCAACCGCGCGAGTCACCCCAGGAGCTTTGCGCACCGTGCCCTTGATTGGCCGCAGTTGACAGGTTGTGTCAGGGGGTCTGGAATACGATAGGAAGCGTTCAGGAGAAGATGACAGCATAGTGGAAGGATGTAAACGAAGGTACGCTGAATGAGGGGCGGGATTGCGCGCACGGAGTATCTTGTATAGCTCCCAAGACGAACTGGAATTCCTGCTGGCATCAGCTCCCTTTGGTACAGAGATGCGGGTAGGAGCAGTCAAGCAAAGTTCATACGAATCGCCTGCAAAGAGATGTTCCTTCGCTCGCCCAATTTGAGAGATGTATTGTTCGCGATCAGGAAGGGACACAAGTGGCGACCCCGTCGTGCTCTTCTTGCGTCGTTTTGCGGGTGACGCCCGTCCGCTATCCATTTGGACCATGGCTGTCTGCTTGAGTGTGCTACACATACTATCGAGCCACGCATCGTCATTGGGGAGTAAGGATTGGATATATACCGATCCAGAGGTGGAATCGACGACAATGCTACGATCAACAAACACTAAATTGACGTCTGGGTGAGATGACTTAGACATCTTTCGGTCCCCCGATAGAAGTGAGGGGGCAAGTGATTGGACACCGAGTTCATAGCTCAGGTATCCAATCAAACCACCCCAGAATGGGGATTCACTAGTGCCACCCACAGCTCTTCTAATACGCATGAACGTAGCCAGCCATGCCCAAATATCGGCTCCGGCCAGATCCTCCAGCATGCATTTCTCCTGAGTGCGCACATGGATGTGCGGCTCGCCCACCGTATGAATGATGCGTGTTGATCTTGGTGTTAAGCATCCAATCAAAGTAAACCGACCAGGCTGCGCAGCAGAATCCAGAAGGACGAAGTCAGAATTCTCCTTCATGACACCAATTGCCTCACATATGCTCGTAGGCAGACATCCTGGGATCTGTAATAGGCGGGTCGTAACAGTGGAAATGATGAGAGGAGAGCGGGGACTTGTCACAAGGCGGGGAACAGGCCAAGATGGCCCAACGACCTTTTCGACTAGCGTATTCCACGGGCAAATTTTCCGACCTTCACTAGAAGCCCAAGTCTGTGCCAACCGCCAGAAATTGCGTAAAATTTCCTCGCCACCTCCGTCAGTGCGCACCGACTCGGGATGATATTGGACGGCCCAAAACGGCTTGGTCTTGTGCCTCGCAGCCATTATAACCGGGCCGTTTTCAGCTCCATCGTCGGCCCAAGCTAAAGGTTGGAGGTCCTGACAATTGTCCAGGCTAACATATAACGAATGGTAGCGAACAGCTGAAACTTCCTTCACTCCTTGAAAGATTTCTTCTCCGTTATGTTGGATTTGTGAGATTTGACCATGTTTCACCACGTTCAGCCTCCCAAGCTTTGCACCGAACTCAATGGCGAGACTCTGAAGACCAAGGCAGACACCGAAAATTGGTAGGAGGTGTTCTTCGGGCAACCTCCATAAATGCCTCACAACTCCAATATCGCATGGATTCTCCGGGGAGCCGGGCCCTGGTCCAACAACGATGGCAGAGAAATGGCTCAAATAGACCTTGAGCTTAGCGTCATCGACACTGTCGTTCTTGATAATATGTATATGGCAGTCCGGTATAGACTTCTTGCAGAGAGCAGCAAGACTAGAGAAAGAGGATGATGCAGTAAGAAATGAGCTCTCATGTCAAACCTGAGACGAACTTGTGAGTGAATGAGTCGTATGAATCTATCAACAAGATGCGAGGCGAAGTCAGAGCCATTGTCGTGCTCGTGGTGATATGAAGGATTAGAATACCGCGATTGAGGTATAGCGAATAAATTAAAGCAGGTTAGAGATGCATATGAGAATGGGAACTTGAAGCCATAGCGGCTGCAAACGGAGCCGGAAAATATGAATTTAGAATCACAGCGCAAGAACGCGACCTTGTCACGCGGTTGTAACACTATTGTGACACTCGCGCTTTTAGTATTCGATCGAGCTTTGGCAAGCTTTAACTTTAAGCGGGCACTACGGGCGCATACTAGGAGGTCCGCGCATACCTGTCTTACGGGTGGCGCAAGTCGTAACGTGCATGATCATCCTGCTATAACTGAGTCCAATGCCCACTTTTCAAGACGACGTGAGCTCCCAGGCGACGTTTAAGAGAGTACGTGCATGTCGCACCGAGTTATGATTTCCTGACTATTTATCATCGTCCAGTTGAAACGTTTATGTGTCCCATTACTAGAGAACTCGGTATTGTCTCCGACTTCACTCCCTACGGTATCCAGGCTCCTCTCCGAGCTTTCTGCCATTTTGCAAGGCGTACAGTCTTCTGGGGAAGCTCTCAAACCATCTATTGTCTCCTACATATTCTTCCCATTATCCTCCATTCTGCGGCGCAATCCCCTATCGTCTGTATCGGACCAAGTGCTGGAGAAAATATTCATAATTCTCAATATTCTGTGCGAAAGCTGGTGGTGGAATTTCGACGAGACTATGTGGGAGCAGGTCTTCCTCTTGTGTGGTGCTGTTCTTGGCGGGATAGATAGTAAAGGAAAAGGAAAAATGCGGGATGACGAGACAAAACAAGCGGCTTCAACTTGCTTATGGACCCTGTTGCGGATTCGATCTCCTGATGAGGACCCTTTCGGCTCAGCGCAACCCCTACGTTCAGAACGATTGGCCCACCGCTTTCAAGCCCACGCGCGGACAAGCACCTTCATACCTGTCTTAGGCCAAACCATCGATTCCTTGCTTGTTGCAGCTCAGTCGTCGCATTCATCACTTCAGCGATCATCGCTCCGAGTTCTCTACATTCTCATCGAAGACTATCTACCGGATAATTTTGTCCCTTCCATTCTCCCGGGAGTATTCAGCACGACAAGCAAAATTGCTTTGGCTACCGGTGTCTCCAAGGGATGGGCAAATGGCGATATCGTTTCTGAAGCGCTTCGGGTAATGCAGAGCGTCATCGTCAGATCCGTTGGTAACGATATCTGCTGCAGGGATGGTGCAGTGAAAGGGTACCATGACCTTGAAGATCTCGTGCATATCGTGGACTTGGATGAGCATGGGAGTAATCGAAGGGCGGGCGGCCCCCCATATGCCACAGATCGCACTTCTGCGTGGTTACGAGGGACGGCTTCTCAGCTGCACATTGGCATAAATGCACTGACGTCTCTCGTCAATCACCCCAACCCATCTGCACTTATTGCCTTGGCTACATTTTCCGAGACAGTTCTCTCTGAAACTACCTTAACCGTGCCTCAGTCACAGTCCATCCTCCTATCGTTTCTCCTCGCACTTTCTCGTTCTGATTTTGACAGTGTCTCTGCGAAAGCCAGCTCTGCTCTGAGACAGCTTCTGACACTCCCCTCGAGCGCACGATTCACGATTATGCAAGTGCTTATGCAGATCTCGAAAGATAATTTGGCCGCTCTTCCCCGCGCCATCGTAACGCACGCAGACGCTAAAGTGGAACATATAGCGGGTATCCTAGAAAGCATTTGTCTTCTTGCTACTGCGCAAGGCAGAGGTCAACGAGGTATTTCGCCAATCGCGTCTGGTGTGGGAAAACTCTTAGGTCCTAATGGCGGTATTGAAAAGTGGGGCTGGAACCTGTTGTCGGTTCTTGAGTTTGTCGATGGTCCACTTCTATTTTTAGGTCCACCCACAGCCCCATACATGCTCGAAGGAAACGCAGCCGACTTAGATTCGATACCATTTCCTGGGATCGGACTGAGGCACATTACTTCCCGTTCTGCTCTGATGGCATTGGAACGAATGCTTCGCGCCATGGGAAAAGCAGCCAGAGAGGACTGTATATTTGCCATCGACTGGTTCATGAGTGTTGGCCAGAGCGGTCGAGGGACGAGAGCCGTGGCAGCGCTCTGGTGTACATGTCGGCTAATCGAAGGCATCTCTGATATCAATTTGAGCGACAAGGACTCTATCCGTGTCCGCCCCTTGACATCTACCAGCAAGAGGGTGGATAGACTAGCTCGTGGCATTGCTAGAAGAGTATCTGAGTTCTGGGCGAACATAGATTCAGTCGATGAGGTTGATCAAGAGCATGTCACAACGGTCCAGGGCGATGAAGAAGAATTGATGGTTGAACACGTCAAGGGGATTGTAACTGTTCGCATCACACCCGACTCGGAGCCGCGTTCAGCACCGCTCGGAGATTCTTCCAAAGTTTCGCTGCATAGGGCACTTTCTCTCCAAGTACTCGCTGTTACGGCTGGTATCCTTGAGGCTCGGTTCACAACTCTGCTGCTGCACACACTCTATCCAGTCCTTCACTCACTTGTCTCGGAGGTAGCGCTTGTATCTTCCACTGCATTGGCTACGCTATATTTCATTTCTAGAAATGCATCGTACGCATCACCCGCAAATATGTTACTCTCCAATTTCGATTACGCACTCGATGCCGTTTCACGCCGTTTAACTCGCCGCTGGTTGGATGTTGACGCCACGAAGATTTTGGCGGTCCTAGTGCGAATTGTCGGCCACGACGTTGTACAAAAAGCAGGAGATGTAGTTGAGGAATGTTTTGATCGCCTCGATGACTACCACGGCTACGAGAACGTTGTTGATGGTTTGGTAGAGGTGTTGACAGAAGTGGTTCGCGTAGTTGAAGACGACGGAAGAAACCGTTCTACGAAGGTTCAGGAAGCCCGTCATATGTGTGTGCCGAAATCAGATGTCATCAACATGGAGGCATTTGCGACCTGGTTGGCGCACAGATGCGACCACCCAGAGCGTCAAGAGGGTTATTGCGGCGACGCTTCGTATCCCCGGAGAGCATGGGGGATGGAATCTCTCGAAGACGAACAGCATGCAGATACAGCACCGGAAGCCGACTTGAACGCTGACTCGCAAATAACCTCCACACAGACCTTGACGAAACAGATTGTATCTCGTTCCATGTACTTTCTCACTCACAGCTCTCCCCTCATTCGCGCGCGCATCCTGATGCTTCTCGGCTCGTCGGTCCCAGTGTTACCTGAATCAGCTCTACTTCCATCTATCCATCAGGCCTGGCCATTTATACTTAACAGGCTCTCCGATCAAGAGTCTTTCGTCGTCAGCGCCGCAGCCTCACTGGTCGAATCACTCGCCACTCATGTCGGTGATTTTATGTATCGCCGGGTATGGGACGATATATGGCCCCGCTTTCGCTCGATGCTAGAGAGACTTGCTGCTGCTGATACTACGAATGCTCTTGCTAGGCGGGGCATGGGCGGGGTCGGCACAGAATTGGCGTATACACACTCACATCGACTTTATCGATCTGTATTGAAGACGATGACGGCGGCCGTGGCAGGTGTCCAGACCCAAGACCCAGCGATATGGGAGGTAATCCTCTTGTTTAGGCGCTTTTTACACAGCCAGGCACACCCTGAACTACAGGCTTGTGCTCGAACTTTATACACTGCGGTCTGTCTAGTGAATGAGGATGCTGTATGGCTGGCGTTGAATGCAGCCCAAGGACAGATTGACGCTTCTGTGGCGTTTTTGGCTCGGAAGCAGTGGGACGTCAGTCAAAACGTAGCATTAATCTTTGTTCAATAGTGGAATGTATGTGGTACTGCAATCACAAAAGAAAGGCCAAATCGCCTCGTGTACAAGACTTGAATGATAAATGTGCTATTATTGCCTATCCTAGTATCTAGATGGACATGGCGTGCCTCCGTAGAACAACACCCGCTTCTCGGAACAATGTTGCCGAGGCATCGTCTCTGAATCAAAAACTTAGCAGGCCCTCACTCGCTTTCGGCTCAACAACATACTCACACTTTGTAACTAAGGTTATATACGACCTCCTTGACGCCAGTTTGAATGATTTTGACAGTACACTTGAGGCAGGGACAACTGCTAGCCCATGTTAGTCACGAACCACTCCATTTCACTGAGAAACAATTTCTGACGTATTGCAATAAAGGACTGCACCGTCACCCACGCGTTCCCTTCCTGCCTCCAACAAAGCATTTTCTTCAGCATGAAGGCATACGCACTCGTCCGATGTCTCACTTGCGGTATTGCAACGCCGACATCCGCCTTCATTGCAATTAGTCAGACCACGGGGCGTACCGTTATATCTGCAATTGTAATAATTATATCAATTGAGTCGACAACAATGTTCTCCAGGTAATGCGCAACACACCCTGTAGCGAGAATCCGCTTGTTACGGACCAAAATAGCACCGACTCGACGTTTCATACAATTGGAGCGCTGTGAGGCAAGCGAGGCCAGCTGCATGAAGTAGACATCCCACCCTGGTCTTAGCCGCTCCGGGTCGAGAAGATTCATTTGATCAAGGTGGGAATGTAATGCCGATATTGAACTGAAGGAATTGTTTATATGAACGTTTACTAGCCTGCTGAGGCCAAGTTGGGAGCACTGTGCACGAGTTCTATCGAGATCAAGCGGTTGATTTGTCTCCGCTCCTTTCAATTTCTCTCCATAATAATGTAGATCATGTTCCTCGACGAACTCTTCTAATGATATACTCCTGAGTTTCATGACATAATGAAGATTGTTGCATCTCGAACTGTGTGAAGCAGTACTTACTGATTCTCTCGCTTGAATCGCGTCATTAGAGGTGCATCAACACTGATAATCATGAAAAATGGACGTGTGATGAATGGCTCAAGAAGCCGTCTGGTGGCCAAGTCAGCAGTCACAAAATTTGTGCGCCAGTTCCTAGTGACATGTTGAAGGAGCTGAGAGGGCGAAGCAAACCAAAGTGGCTGTAGTCTCCCAAAGTGTGTACCGGGAGCAGGAGAGGGTAACGCTGAAGGCGGTGGGGAAGCCATACTCAGGAAGGACAGTCTGTGGTCAATTGGATTTGGTGTGGGCTCGTCCATGAATAGATCGTCAGACTCTGCACTCGATGTTGGGCTGGCATCCATCGGAGAAACCAGCATACTCGCATGTTCAGATTCTTCATTTTCCTGTGCCAGGTATGGTGATAATCATTAGCTCCTGTGAACATATTCAAGAGGAAGAATTGAAAGAGACACACCGTGTAGAGTCGTACAGGCAAAAATCCTTTTGTCTTGATCAAATAGTCGGAAACAGTGGACTTTCCAGCTGATCTTGTTCCTACAATCGCTATGAACATCGCAGAGACCGAAAGCAAGAGCCTGGTTTCGAGCATATCTTAGTCATTTTGCTTGACGACATAAAATTACGTATGGACCTAATAAAGATACAGCAGTTGCCGTGTTTCCGATGTGATGCTGTCGCGCTAACCTGACACAGAGCTACAATGGGAATGGTCGAGGAGAATGGAATTATAATGTCGAAGTCGATCGTGATCGGACAGAGCCAGAGGCGCTTATCATCATATATATTTTACAACCTCACATATATCGCAGTCAACATATAGTGAGACTCCGTGGTGCGCTCTCTATCAGCGCCTTCGAATATATCTTTAAAGTCTTTATAGCCTGCAACTTCTCCTTCCGCCTTTTTTTGGCAGCAGCCTTACTCTTCGCTCTCTGTTCCTTGGCGGATTTCATATCTTTAGGTGCAGTAGTTCGTAATTGTTTGATATGCGTCGGTTCAATGGCTTGTTCGACTTGAGTCAACCAGGGTGCACGAGGTACTGACACCTTCTCCACCAAGCGTAAGAGCGTCACAAAATCAGGTGCAGAACCCTGCATTCTAAAGAAATGACATCATGTTATATTGAACAAACAAGATGCGCGGCTTACCGCTATGGCTAACACCGAAACTCTTCTCAGGCCCATTGCATCTGCCAGGGTTGACTCCGCGCCCTTGGGCAGTGCTATCAACCAGACTATCTCCTCCGAGGTCGTCGGACGGCGGGAGTTACAGGCCGCGACCAATTGGGGAAAATGCTGAAGTAGCATGGGTGGATCAACATCGCCTCGACAAACCAAAATAATGCACGCGCATTGCTCCGCCTGCGGTGATGATTTTGGAGTCGAGTTCGCAACGGTCACGACGTGACGATACGACTGCGCTCTTTTCTCTAGTAATTTTGTGACTTCATTGACGCCGAATGTCAGATGCTGCAGAATGGGGGGCCCTGGAGTGCCGTTAGATTCGCCCTCTGTTGTGTCTTCGGGTGCCTGAGAAGCTGACATCGGGGTTGGAGAATGATGAGTCTGCATGGCTTCAACGATCCCGGCGAGGCGGACGTTCTCCGTCGATGTTCCCGGTGACGATAGACGCTGCATCTTGCGCGCTGGGGCATTGGGGCTCTCCCGTGTACGCTTTCTCCTACGACTGGCTTTCTCACGGGCAAGGTGGTATTCGGATACACCTACGGCCATATCTGCCACACGGGCTAAGATAGAATTTTGTACGTTGATAGGCACTGACGGCCTACATGATATCTGCATATATGAGTATGTCACTCGTCCGCACAGCTCGACCTACGCACCAAGGTACCCTGAAAGGATTATCCAAGACACTGCGGAAGATCACTTTCCGCTCCGCCTGGTCCCGTGCATTGGCGCGATTTGACGGATTTGTGTGGGTTCGCACCGCCCTGTCTGCCATACTATATCCCCTTGACAGAACTCAGCTTACCGAGTAAGAAGACATAAGAGTCAATGAGCAAGTACTCCGAGAGCACCACAACAATCGACTACGTAACATTGCAAACATGTGACCGTAGGACCCGGGGCACATCTGCATTCAACATCGATGCTACCATGTCCACACAAGTCCACACATACACCGGCTTAGATGCTTGAAATCACATAAATGTACCGTTCAACTATCCATCGTCCGCGTCTTCAGCCTGCTCGATTGTGAGATTGGTCATTTCTCATCATTACGCCTGTATGACATGTCGAGTCGAGTGGCAACCGTCAGCGGAGCGTACCCATGTTGTTGGGGGTTCCGTGAATAATGGTGCGCATCCCAGTGATTTATCGATAGATCTCGTAACTCAAGTCTCGGCAGTATGCTCCAGCCGATTCAATCGTAAAACCCGCGGACATCCCCTTCGCATTTGCAGTTTGAACTTAATCTCCATGAGGTCGCTGCAACGTATTCGATGAAATTGGTTCTACCTACAGCGTGTTTAGATGATAATTTATTCTCTGATTCAGGCCGTTCCATACCGGATCAAGAGCGTGCCTAATAGTTCTCTTGTGTCTTCTAGCAGGCCACGCGGCCGTCACTAACGCCAATAGGCATTTGACCCCTGTACAACCCTTACTCCAGTGAATTCACAAGGTAAACGTTGACATGGACTTACCGGTTGATCCGCTCAAGACGGCACCTCTCGTAAATATCTTATTGGTTAACTCCTAGGGATATCATCTCGCACCATCCAGGCGCTCATTGTTAAGAGCGGTCTGCAACTCAGTACAGTTTCTAACGCATACACGGGGCGCCGGTTCTTGCTGCCAAATTTCAAAGTATGTCCTGGCAGGCTAGAGCGCGCAGGTCTGATTAGCGTCACGGAGAATTCGGGCTCTGTGCGGAGGTTCGCCGACACATCAATTTGTCACCGATTGGTTCGCGTTCAGCGTCGACTAGCAAACTGCATGCACAGACAGTAAAGACCATAACCTGGTGTGCTCCCAGTATCCCAGTGCTCGCTGACACACTCTTCGAGATATAGCCACTGATTGTGATTTATCATCAGATCTGTGGGTGGGCAATATGGCATCGGCATGGTTTCCAATACTGATCTCGAGAGCCGGCCGTAAAAGGCCAACCCTGGTCCGACAACACTGCACCGCATCCATATTCTGGGTTGAGTGGCATCATGCCTATCCTTTGATCTAGTATCCAGCCGGTATATAAGTAGCGAAGACGATACCCAGTCGACTGTTCTCATAGATTTCCCTTGTCAACAAAGTTATCCATTATCCAGCAACACTAATTCTACACAATGCCATCTCTCGCATCTACCCACACCATAAACGTTTACAAAAGCGCTCGCGACCTGCCGCTTGAAGTCTGGGAGGCATTTCACGCGCATCCGAGAAATTCAAACATTATATATCCGCATGCCAGCAAGGCGAAACAGCAATCCCGCTCTAATCCCAATGTCGAGAGAGATACTTGGATCGTTTGTACAACCCCTGGGGGGCGCGGTCGATCGTCTTCCCTGGACTTTGTGCTCTCTTGCACAGAAGGCCCCCTTGACTCATACCCTATATTCATCTTCACTCCTATCCCAATCTCCCACCTCGATCCTAATCATTATCGTCCTAGACTTCGAGGGCTGATCCATGCATTGCAAGAATGTGTTCCACCAGAACGTGTCTTCTCGGTGTTTTCTTTGAACCCCATATCCCGGGCATTCGCGGACATATGGACCCATCAAACGGGAATCGGGTTGGACGACGATCCAATCTATTACGAAGCCAAATTGACGTATTGTACGAAGGCAACCCTGACGCATATCCGGCCGGATGTACTCCAAAATACGACTTATCGCCTGCGTCTTGCTAATGAACGAGATGTTCCCGAAGCGGCTAAGTTGTGTCATGGGTTTGCTGCAGTGTCGGTAAATCCTTCGCGAACCCTCGCTGTATGTACGCTGACATCACACTTAGGAGCCATTTACATTGAACAAAGAGCAGGCTATCCAAGAGGCTGCTCATTTGATACGCAACAAGCAGTTATGGGTGCATGACGTTATGGTATCGGACTTTCGTTCGGAGATAGCGTCGATTGTCGCTGTTACACGAACTAGCGAAACCGTAGCTAGCGTCACGAAGGTATTCACAGATCCGCGGTGGAGACACTACGGGTGCGCAGAGCGTCTCACCCGCCATGTGACCCAATGGTATGTTGACGTGGTCGGCGTAGCATAGTGTGGCTCATGACATGTTTTTTATAGCCTTCTTGAAAGTAAAGATAGCGTTATGCTCTACGTTGCACACAATAATCCCGCAGCAGCCAAGGTTTATCATCGCGTTGGATTCGTGGGGCTTGCGCCTGGTTTGGGGCCTGTAGAAGGAGTTGATTCGTGGCTAGAGCTTGGGTTTGACCGCAATCTAGTGGATCTCGGACACTGGTGATGAGAACTTAGACTGATCCATACTTATCCTACATTTAGTATCCGTCGATATCTCCGCTTAACATACCTAGTGCGCGCGCGCGAGTCGCTTATTATGCTGCTTTACCTTAATCGACCTCTCCCTCTAGCCAATAATCGTCGGATTGTAGCTGGCATACCGATATTCTGAAAATCTTTATTATGCTTTTCGCGCTATAACCCTGGGCATCACATTTTTCAGCGACTGCAACCTCTGAAAGTCTTGGAGGCCTCAGGCTGCACTGAAGTCACTGACGACTTGAGGACGACGAACAGCTAGTCGCAGAGGAATTCTCAGTCCATTGAGGTGTATTCATGTGCGTCGTTAATGATGTCTTGCATTGCGAATCAGTCTGAATGCCCTAGTGTCTCGGTCAAGTCACCACACATCATGGTCACTGAGCTCCTTACTATCCGTCTCTGTTACTACGACTCGCGTTCTTCCCTCTTGAATTTTACGGAGACTTTTTTTTCTTTGAGCTTCGTATAGCCCGAGATTATCAATACCTATGTCAACCACAGCGAAACAAATGCCCGCTGGCCTAGGAATTGCTCTCGATTCACAGTTTCCTCATGGATCGCAGAGTATACAGAGTCGTGCGCTCAAATTCATGTTGTTACACTTCCTGATTTCTGAGTCGTACTACTGTTTCACATCTTCCACAGACACAGAGCGTGTAGAGGAATGCCTCAACAGCTCGGATCGCATTGCCACGGCTTTTAACGAGGCTGACAAAGGCGCATTTATACGATCCGAAACCCTCTTCGACTTCCAAGTATCTCAGACGAGGAACACTACCGAGCTGAAGGCTCTCCTGGGCAATGGAAATGCACGCCTCAAGTCAGGTGCAGCTGTACAAGCTGTACTCGACACACCAGGGTCTCAAATTATGAAAGCGAAGCGGGCAGATCTGGATACAATTCGTCTCGAACAATCCAAACACAAGGCCCGTCTCGAGGCGGACATCATCCTTGACAACAACATTGTCGTACAAGGTGGCCATCTGCGAGGTCACATCAAACTCCGCGTTCGTAAGCGATCAAAGAAAGAAGCAGCCGTACTGCTCAGTGACGGAAAAATTCGCGTTGTCGGATTTGAATGTATACCAGGTCAGGATGACCGTCATACATTCTTCCAATGCGTTGTTCCTCTATCACAAGTTGCCGAAGGCGTACATAGCCTATACTCCTCCCCGCCGAATCCAGGAGGATTTGCGCCTGCTATGGAAGGCGCTCACGTTTTCCCGTTCTCAATACATATACCCTCAACTGGCGCTTCTGGAACTGCTAAGGGAGTCCTTCACGTCCACTCGGGCATCGCAGTCCAGTACATTGCTATGATGTACGTGCTTCTCGTATATGGGTCTAGTTGTTATTCACTCTTTATTTCTGTAGCTCCATGAAGATGCAGAATCCTAACAATGGTAAACGATCTATTGCGCATTTCTACAGGAATTGTGAGGTTTGGCCGCAGCTCAATCCTGCTGTGGTTCTCGCTTCAGCTCCACGTCCCCTCCAGGCCGCTACTAGCAAAGGCCTCTCTGTGCTTGGCAATAGTAGCAAAGTTAAGATGACGGCCCTTTTGCATCGACTTACTTGGATAGCAGGCCAGCGGTGCAGCGTAAGCCTTGTCGTAGTCAACGAGACGAAGAAAACTATTCGGAGTCTTGCTCTCACGCTCATTCGAACGACAACCATTTTCCGGCCGAAGCCGATGCTAGATGCCGGACCTGCTCGTTCTGCGGATCCAGATGCATGCCAAACTACAACTATGCATAAAGTTGTTTCCGAATCAGTCCTTGAGATGGCGCAGCGGGGGGTAAAGGGACATGCCAGCGCGAAAGGTTGGTGGACTGGTGTGGCTCCTGGCCAGGAATTGTCGTTCTCTCATTATGTCCTATTGCCGGTGAGTTCCAAAATAAGATATTACTCTGCCGACTGATCAATCGGTATAATATGGCGCGTCACAGCCGGATGCGCTCTCAGTGGCGCGCGGACGTCTTCTCGAAGTTGAATACTCCATCCGTGTCACCCTGAGCGCAGGTCCGCTAACTTCGGACGTCCACGTCACGCTGCCGATACGAATTATTAATTTCTTATCGATTGACTCGAATCCAAGCGATCTGTTACATTCAATGGCGGGGGCTCACGTCCGGCCTCTGCGGCGGCGGCGTTCCATCGATGGTGAGTTAGATCCGAGGGTACATTCAGTGAAAGGGTGGTCAATGCTCGCGCATGGTCTCCCTGACAGTCGGACGAGCTCATTGGTCTGTTCCGCCTCTCGTCACAAGAGTACTCTCAATCCTCCTCAGCGGACTGCCAGTGTTGAAGGGCTGAGAAGTCCTGGTCGCATTGCGCCTGCAAGTATATCAACTGGAGCATTGCGCATTACCAACCCTGATCGCCACCCCTCCTATATGAGCGGTCTATCAAATACCGAAGACGAAGATTCTAGCGCGCATTCCTCAAATAGCTCTTATTCGTCAAGCGTGGATGGATGTACCTCGTCATCTGAACCCGAGTCTAGTCAACTTGAAGGCGGGATATCTGGTGATTCAGACTCAGATGAAGAGGTACATATGGTGCTTAATTCAGCTGCAGTAGATGAGGAGGAGAATGGCTCAGAGCTCACAATCGCTGGCCCTGAGTATGGCTCATGTGCGTCACGGGTGAATGTGCCCCGCCCTACGGGTCCTAGATCAGAAAGCTATCTCGAAAGAGGTAGAAAACCCTATCGGGATCATAGTCACAGCCAGTACTCGGTGAGGAACGCTTCCGCATGCCATGCCTCATCCGAGAACCCGGGGAATATCGAAGGTTTTTCTCAGCGCGTCCATGAGAGGCTTACTGCTATCACGACAACTCATTCTGACAC
Source organism: Fibroporia radiculosa (assembly GCF_000313525.1). Classification (NCBI taxonomy): domain Eukaryota; kingdom Fungi; phylum Basidiomycota; class Agaricomycetes; order Polyporales; family Fibroporiaceae; genus Fibroporia; species Fibroporia radiculosa. Next base: position 17,152 of record NW_012133442.1, on the reverse strand, counting down.
CGTTTCGCGAATCAAAGAAGGTGACGACGCGGACAATATCCATCATTTACAGATAGGTTGTGACTCTGAAGGAAATGCAGGGCTGGAAGGAGAAGTTACCCCTAAGCTTGGACATCGCCTTTTGCTCTCTCCGTTGGGTAAACCTGTGCGTCCGGCTCGAAATCCATCCAGGAGATGTGGTGTTCGTGCGCAGCCGATCCAAGATGAAATCATCGGTCATGCATCTAAGACACCGTCTATCTGTGATGTCAAAAACTCACACGTCTTCAATCATTCGGAGACTTTGGCTACTCCCGCCAGGAATCATTCACCAACCGTGGATCAAATGCCCTCGATTTACAGTGCTGCTCATCGCAAACTTCCACATCTGCCTCATGGTCACTTCACGCCGGACAGCTCCTCAACGTCGTTATCTCCACTGCTCACCGCCCCGGCACTCTCATCGAGCGTGCATCGTGGCCTCCCTGTAGCCCATTCAGTTTGCTGCACCGCGTCCGGCGATAGCTCAGCTACCGTCGATTCTCGGCCGATACATCCTTCCGCCGAGCTTACCGGTTCCATTGTAGAGTCATCAGATCAACACGCCAGATCTCATGGAGAAGTTGCTATCGTAGACGCACAACAGCATTGTTCAAGCTGCGCATGCGCTTTGCACGGAGCAGCGCCAAGTTATGTAGCCCTCTGTCGGGTGCATAGAGAGAAGCTTCCCATTTGTCCCGTCGAGGAATCCCCAGCCGATGGTCATGGCGCAACGTATGGTCGTGCACTGCCCGAGTGCCCGCGCCCAGAGATGCACTGTACCTCAAAAACTCACTGTCGCGCTCAGCCCAGCCAACAGCGCTCTGTGTTCACAGAGAAGACAGGGTCCACGGCGACACGAGGGCGTCCCGTGACGGCGCTGTACTTCACCGGAATTTCTGAGAACGATTGTCGGGGAGGGGAGTATGCGACTGCGGTGAAGGGTCGTATCGCCGAGCTCGAGGAGCGCGTACGAGGTGCCCAGGGCGACGGCAACGGGTTTGTTTGAGGTAAATTTGTGTTCGTCAAGGTCTAGCTGCGGTAAGTCGAAATCTGACCGAAGGTAATGCCTATTGCACGACGTGCATGGACGTCTCGAATGATCTGTGTTTTCATTGTGCGATAATATTCATATATCATGCATCAGACATAATACTTTTTTTGAGTCTGGATACAATCCATATATGGTCGTACGCGACGCCGTCGGATGCACGTCTTGGCACTGCGATGAAGAGCTTAAATCTCCAGCACCGGGAAGGATCATATGGGAGCAATTGCAATACAAATTCTCTATGTCAGCCCCGCTGGAGGCGGGACGTGCTGCATTCAATGCGCCCAAGACAGTGGAGCAAGAGGTAAGGGTTCCGCTGCCATAAGATCGGAGAGCATTCAACAGTAACTGGCCGACAAAATACCGGAATAATTGGACCTTGTACGCGTCAATACAAGAGTCCCTCGTACTAAATCCATGATTTGAATGGTTATGAACAGAAACGCCTACTCAGGTGCGCATACCAATAACACCCATAATTCAATAGATTTAATGAGGATGTGCACAGCGCGTAACGCCGTGGCCTGCTGTAACAAATGTGAGACACATGATAGTTCGGAAAAGACGTTTGACGCTGTCTTTCGAGGTGATCATCAATATTCAAGTGGCTCACCTGCTGATTCCATGGACCCTGGACTTGGCTTGCGACGGACAGACGGGAGGACGTGATGCATACAAAAGCCCACCCCTTGATACTACACTCGGGTCCCGACCCTGTGCCCAAAGGAGCAGCGACATGCGCAATATGCGTTCCAAGGGCACAAACGCATCTCGATGAACTCAATCGTTCATCTAAGCGCACAGGATATGATCCTACGACGGCTCCGTGAATGGACCCGATCGTACGGTTCACAAAACACGAAAGTTGGTGCATTTAGGAATTAAATCATTATATGGATGTCGGCAATAGTTTACTGTACAGTTGTTCGTTGTGCTGCCAACATGCTTCTGCCCCCTCCAATATACAAAAGGCCTACCTTCGGCCATCAGGGCGGTTACTCAATAACCACACCCCCATTGATGTGAATGACCTGCCCACTACAAGGGTTGTCAGTATTCCCACCGATGACTGGTCTGCATAGTCAACATACCTGATATAGCTAGAATCTGGAGACGCGAGATACACAAACGCCGTCGCAATCTCGATGGGTTGCCCGGCGCGCCCCATCGGCACGCTTGTGCCGAACTTCTCAATGGAATCCTCAGACATTGTTGCAGGTCTGAGCGCACAATCAACACGACGGCCGGCGCAGCGCATAGGAACAACTCACATGAGTGGTGTCCAGATTGGCCCAGGTGCCACTGCGTTGCACCTAATGCCTTTGTCGCCAACAAGTTGGTTGCTCAGAGCGCGCATAAAGCCGATCATAGCACCCTTGGTCGCGGTGTAATCAATTAATTCGGGGTGGCCAACGGCCATGTTGATGCTGGCGTTGAAGTTGATAGTCGCACCAGGCGGCAAATGCGGAATGGCAGCCTTGCAAATGTAGAAGAATGAATGGATGTTCGTATCAAAGGTGTTATGCCACTGTTCGGTGGGCAATGTGGGTAGATAAGTATTGGCATTTTGAGTTCCGTGATTCAGAACGCTGAAGAAATGTGTCAACGCGCAAGTAGTTTACATGTACTGATTTACTCACATGGCATCGAGCTTTCCGTGAAAAGCAAGGTGCTTCTCAATAAGGACAATACATTGTTCTTCTTTGCTGAGGTCGAACTCGAGTGTCTGAACTTTACATTTTCCGTTAGTTTTTTTCTTAATTTCCTGCTCCGCGGCTTCCGCTTCCTGCTTCTCCTTTGCGGTGTAAGTCAGGGTCAAATCCGCGCCCTCAAGTGCTAAGACGCAGCGCCGTTCAGCAAACATCCGATCAGCTAGAGAGGAAATATGGTCGTACCGAATAAAATAGCAGTGCTGAGACCGATTCCACTATCTGCGCCAGTGATGAGGGCGCTCTGTCCATCGAGCTTTCCAGAGGCTTTGTAAGGTTTTCCGTCGGCTGTGACATCATTGACAGGCTGGGGGTCGAGTTTGGATTGGAGACCAGGCGCGCTAGCTTGTGTCTGGAAGGGAGGCTTGTAACCCTTTTTGAATTGCTCTGAGAACTTCATGTTATAAACGGAGGAAGGGAACGAGGAGGGTTTGCGACGAGGAAAAAGACAGACGGGATCAAATAGTTGTGCGTCGAGAGGCGAAGTGACGTCACTGCATCTTCAAAGACACGTCACATCTGCGATTATTTGGGTCCTTGGGCGGGGCAGCTTTGCGGGGCAGATGGTCATGGAACCATGACAGCCGCCGCCGCCTCGACTGAGGTGACATCACGCCAGGGTTAGGGTTTGTCCTAGACGTAGCCGCCACTCGCTGCGCACAAGAGCTCTCTCTCTCTGTCCCCCTCACGATGGGTTTCATGAACCTGCCTGCTGTTCCCTCAGACCTCAAATCCATCTCTCCCTATCTCCAAAGAGCTGATGAGCTCTCCTCTAAAGACCCCGTCGTCTCCTACTGGTGTACGCCACCCTCTCCTCTTTCCTCCCATCTTCCACTCATGTCTCTCAGGCGCATACTATGCTGCCCAGTCTGGTATATCACTTAGACCAAAGGAGCCACCTTCCCGCGCGTTTCTCCTCAGCCTCTTGAGTGCTCTTGAAAAGCTCAAGGTTGACATGGGGCCAAACGAGGCCATCGAAGATGAAGCTGTTGCAAGCGCATATGTCGAGAATTTCGCACTCAAGGTTTTTGCTATGGCGGATAATGAGGATCGTCGAAATGAGGCAACTCGGTGCGTTCTTCTCATCACAAAACCCTCGTTGCCGTGCCAATACGCGGTGTCCCTGCCAAACGCCCTCTCCCTACACATTTTCGTCTTATTGGCTCTAACGGCGTCCGAAACTAACAGTGGAACAGCCAAGAAATTCCTCGCCGCAGCCAACTTCCTTGAACTTCTCCGCATTTTTGACAAGGAAAAGCCGGATACGCTGTCTACTGCTGATTCGAATGCGGAGAAGATCCGCTACTCAAAATGGAAGGCTGCGGATATTGCCAAGGCTTTCCGTGAGGGACGAAAGCCCAATCCAGGACCCGCAGAACCTGAGCCCCCACTGGCCTCTAACTTGGCTGCGCAGCCCCCATCAGGACCAAGCACTCCTGCGTTGATACGAGCGACACAACCCCCGCCGACAATAATTGACATGCCTCCACCACAGCAAGACTCGTTCTTCCAACACGTCCATCCAGATTCGTCTGTGCATTCCCGCTCGCGCTCACATGTGCACGACGCACAGACACCTGGTGCGTGGAGTACCATCGCAACGCCCGGCACCCCAGGTATGGTCGAACCTGAGCAGAGTACGATTCACTCTCGGAGTGTGTGTGCCACGGTGAGTGAGGAATTAGAAGGCAGGGAAAACAATGCAGATAGTCCCCCACTTCCCCCTTCTGCTTCTTCGTCCTCCCCAAGTCGCAGAGAGGTGCGATTCACTCCCTCTGTCGTCGGTGGTCTCACCACGCCTCCGCCGGAGTCTTCGCATGCGATCGACCAATCTCTCCTTGTGACTCCACCCACGCAACCTACCACACTTCCACGCGCCCCACCAGCTGCTGTTGCGCCCGAGTTGAGATTACCACCGGGGTTTCTCCCAGAGACAACCGTGTCAGACCCCCCGCTAGACTTCGTTCCTGACGATGCTCTGCATTTACCGTCCGCATCCGCACCGCCTCTACCACCATGCTCCCTGACGCATACATCCTCGCACGGCCCTTTAGATTCATTTCATTCACCTGGTGCGACGAGTCCACACGTCTTCCTCCCTCCTCCACCTATAGGTGTCTTTCCTGCATCTTCATCCGCTCCTGTCCCGCCTGTACCTCCGCCATTTGTGCCGGTTCCCGCGCCGGCGGCTGCCACGGTGACAACTTTGCCTGTGGAACTGACGCCAGTGGAGATTGCGCGGGCGCAAAAGCACTGCCGGTTCGCGATCTCTTCGCTAGATTATGAAGATGTAGAGCAGGCAAGGAAGGAACTTAGGGCTGCGCTGAAGATGTTAGGAGGGTAAGGAGGATTGGAAGATTAGGCTGGGAATAATTGCGTACATGAGCTTAGTATTCACGGATGACATGTATAATTTTGCTTATATTCATGAGCTATAAGGACACGATGGAGATCTGGATGCTAGAGGAGTTGCAGATCGCTATCTGGATCGCGCGACGATCTACGCTGCGCCCTGTGGCTGAGTCAGCAGGGCGTCTGTCAGCTCCCAACTTGTGCGCAGTCCTTTGCAAGTCTCAGATTCGGACTGGCCACTCTCCTCTAGCGCGCGCACTGGAAGACAATCTTTTTGCATAAACGCACTCTTCTCGCCATTCCTTCCAGCAAGGACATTCGTACATTCATGTTCGCTTGCTAGTAGCATTCTCCAAGCCATCGTCACGCCCATGCCGCCAAAACGCTTCTCATTCTCTCTCAACCCACAGTGGTCCCACTATGTAGCATTGTTCTCGCTCGCAATTGCCTTATTTTCTGGTTTTGTACGCTATTTTATCATTGGTATGTGACACCCTGTCTGTCAGGAACTAATAACGTCTAACGCAATCACATCTCTTGTACATTCGTCAGACCACACGGACCCCCTGCACTGCGACGCACTTTTGAATGAAGGCCAATGGCTAGATAGCAAGTTTAAGAATTGGCAGCCAGATGGTGTGTGTTCGCTCGCATTTCCTCCTGCGGTCCGATCTCACATTCCCTCAGGTTGCATGATGCATACATACCAGGCCAAAGACGTCACCGCCTGCATGGGTAGCCGCCGAGTAGTCTTCATCGGAGACTCCGTAACCCGCCAGCTCTACTTTCAATTTGCCCATATCGTGGACCCAAGTCTCCCCACAGCGCCACCGGACGATGAACGCAAGCACCAAAACTATTCGTTCACCGCAACCTCCAACATTCAGCTTTCCTTCTACTGGGACCCATATCTCAACTCCTCCGAAGCTCAAAGCTACATCATTCCACAGTCGTTAGCCTCCAGCACCCCTCTACGCGACGACCCAACTGGGTCCGCCGACCGCCCCGCATTGCTTGTTCTCGGCTCTGGACTGTGGTACCTCCGCTATGCGAACGAAGGCTCGGGTGGGCTTCCCGCTTGGGAGGACAAGATAGCCTCCGCATTCGACGCCCTCGCGAGCGCGCGCACGCCCGTCGCAGACAAGGTTGTCGTCCTTCCCATCGAGGACGTTGTTTCCACCAAGTTGTCGCGCGAGCGCGCCCAGTCCATGCAGGCGCCCGACATTGATGCGATGAACTCGGATCTGCACCACCACATCCGCCCGGCGCCGCTCACGAGCGCATATGCGCTCTTCCCAGCGTCCGCGCCCACCCGTGAGGGCAAGGGCAGGGCGGCAGCAGCAACTGTGCCTGCGCCGCTGCCGGTATCATTACCGCTTGTATTTAACAAGATGTTGGACGCATCGCAAACGGAGGACGGGCTGCATTTCTCGGATGCACTTGTTACTGTGCAGGCGAACATATTGCTGAATTTGAGATGCAATGACGTACTTCCGAAGACGTTCCCGCTGGACAAGACGTGCTGTCGTAGGTATCCTGTACCGTCCCCCCTCCATTCATTGGTATTGGTCGTCGCCGTGCTCTGGGGGCCCGCGTGCGTGCTGCTCTCCCGTCGTCTAGGTCGGTGTTGTCCCATATCTCGAATGCTGTTATACTCAAATGACCATACAGAATCTCGGATCCCTGGCCAGCCATTTATAGGGGAGCCGGAGATGCCCGCGGTGGTGCTCAGTGTTGTTGCAGCATTAATCTATATTTCGGACCGCACTGGTTTCTGGTTAAAGGAACAGAAGCAATTTAGCCCCTGGATATTCACGTTCTTGAGCGTGTTGAGCCTGATCGTTGGCCTACTTACAGTGAGACAAGCGGATAATGACCTCGGGTTTCTGAATCGCGAGCAGACAGATGAATGGAAAGGTTGGATGCAGAGTGCGTCAATCATCGTCCCTTCCTCATCTTTGTGACTGAGTATCACCGTGTGTAGTCGCCATTCTGATATACCACTACACGGGCGCGTCGAAGATATCCGGAATATACAACGTCATCCGTGTGCTCGTGGCTGCATATTTGTATATGACTGGATACGGACATGTCACCTACTATGTCAAGAAGGCAGATTTTGGGTTCACACGCGTTGCGCAGGTGTGTACGCCGAGTCTTGGTTCTGGAAGTCGGACTTACAGCTCCCCAGATCATCGTGCGCTTGAATCTACTCACGTTGCTTCTCGCATATACCATGAATACCGACTACCTCTCCTACTACTTTGCACCTTTGGTCTCTTGGTGGTTCTTGATCATCTACGGCACCATGGTAATCGGCTCGCAGTACAACGATCGCACTGTCTTCCTGGTGTGCAAGATCCTCTTTTCTATGGGCCTCGTAACGTGGTTCATGAGCGAGTCATGGTTGCTGGAGAACATTTTCACATTCCTCGAGCGGGCGTGCGGGATACACTCGTCCGCGCGCGAGTGGGCGTTTCGCGTCAACCTGGATCTCTGGATCGTCTACTTCGGGATGTTCACCGCGATAGCGGTCATGAAGATCCGGGAACACCGGCTGACTGACCACCCGCAGTGGCCGCTCGTGGTGAAAGGCGCTGCCGGGGCATCGGGCATCGTGTTACTCTGGTTCTTCGCATTTGAGCTGTATCAGCCGGACAAATTTGCGTACAACCTGTGGCATCCGTACATCGCGTTCCTTCCTGTTGGTGCATTTGTCATACTCCGAAATGCGAACGGTATCCTCCGATCCGCATCGAGTCGCGCGTTCGCCTTCATCGGACAGTGCTCCCTCGAGACGTTCATCATCCAATACCACTTCTGGCTGGCCGGCGATACGAAGGGCGTCTTGCTCGTTATCCCCGGCACGCGCTGGCGCCCGCTTAACTTGGTTATCACGACTATCATGTTTATCTACGTGTCTCATCGTGTCGCACAGGCGACGGGCGAGGTCACGAATTGGATTTGTGGATCCTCGAAGCCGCCAACATTGCCTACGATCATGGGCGCCGAGCAGCGCCGGGGCCATGCAAACTCTACCAATGTAGAGTCTATTCCTCTCACACTGCAGGACAGCGAGGGGCGGAAAGACATCGATGGCAGTACTCCTTCATTGGAATCTGACTCTGCGCGATCACCGCGTCGGTGGGTTGACAGGCTCGCGGAGGGATCGTCTAACTCTAGCTCGAGCATTACTCCAGGGTTCAGGGTTTGGTATGGGGAAACAGAGTGGAAGCCAGGAGTGAAGACAAAACTAACCATTGCAGTCACAATCATGTGGTTGCTCAACATTATGTGGCCATACCCTTCATGACTTACTGGACAAGTGGAGCATGGTATACCATAAGTAGATGAATTTATTGCATGTACTTTACAAGAATCCCAATACTAATAGTACCATCCAGACCTACAAGCACTTTGGGATACAAAAGACACACCAGATTCTGTAAGTCACAGAGTTAGCAAACCAGACATAGAAGAAACACAAACTACAATCATTTGGTTGAAGACATAAATACCAAAACACTTCGTCACAGCTGCAGCAATGTCACCACAGCTCAAATAGATGCTGCATGTAATCATCCTGAACGAGATAGATAGAAACTAACCGACTGGATCTAAACGAGAAGGAACGTGTTAGCGTTGATCATCAAAGAATAATAGCGTGCGTCAGAATTAGCATGGTATGCTCGTCACCACTCGTCCTTAAGACGAGATCAGGACTTGACTCTATGTTATTCATCCCTCGCGAAGATCGCAAACGAACACCAACTCACCATGCCGTAAGATTCATTTGGATAAATGTGCTAAACATATGAAGAGCGCAAATCAGTAAGCATTGCTTTGGCACACGAAAAATGCTCAGAAATTTGGGTATATGATGTATGTTCACTAGCCCGAAGGCTTCGAAGTAGCGATTCATTGGTTCTCGTCACCGCGTAAGCGACACTAAACCAGTACTCACCTGGCTACAATGGACCGCAGAAGGGGAAAGTAGAAGACAGACGTGTTGGCAAGCAAACCTAAGATGCCACCGAAGAAAAGTGGGAGCGGCTAAAAGGACGGCGTTTAGTCACGTGTTGAAGAGTTAGGGCAGGCTGTCGAGCGGTCGCGGAGTTGCTGTTACCTTTCTTGGCATCGACCTTTGCTTCGTACCTCTCAGCTTGGGTGGAAGACACCCGACATTGTACTGTTACATCCAACAATGGCCAACGTAGTCACACACCCCCATCTCCAGGTCGACTTTCACCGCGGCCCCGTGAACCACTCTCCCTCGCCCTTGGGTTTTGGTTTCGGCCTCTCGTCCACACCTGTTATGGCAGGCTGGTCTGCTGCCCCCTCACCACAACCATGGAGCCTACAGACCAGCTTGCAGCCCGTTTCTGCCAGAGCGACAAAACGGCGGCATGAACCAGACGATGAAGTAGAGAACAGGCAGTCCAGGGGGGATGATGAGATGGATAGAAGCCCTACTCCGGAACGACCGAAACGTGCGGCGCCGAAACGTGCCAGGACCACGCCCACACTTGCCACGGCAGCAAAAGACGACAAAAATGCCAAAGGGAACAAGCCCCCAGCAACGAGCGAGGAGAACGACGTCGATGTCGGTGTGTTGCTTGGTAAGTTATGCTGCCTCG